>NC_050480.2:82115631-82353131 GCF_012460135.2 Molothrus ater
GTCAATAATGCCCCTTGAACTTATTTCACCTGTGTTTGTTCTCTTCTAGTTTTTCCCCAGTCCCTTTTCCTACTGTGGTGGCTAGCTTCCAGCCTTTCTCTTCTTTGCTCTCATCCCCTCCTTCCAACCTCCTGGAATGCCAGCTCTCTGTCTCTGGGATTTGGCTGTGCTGTAGACCTCTGCTAGTGACTATGATAATCAGGACGGAAAGGAAGAGTAAAGTCAGCCTTCTTGGGAGACTAACACATTACCATGCAGATTGAAAGGTACCTGCAGTTCTGCCTTGTGTCATTTATAGGGCTGCTTTCAGATCTTGCATGATTTCCTAGAGTGTCACAGATCAGTTGGTACCAACGCCAGGTGTGTTACCGAGTGCTGGGAGAGGTTGCCTCGTGCCAGCATCCCAGGTTATGAACATCATGGCTCTCTCTTCATGCAGCATCACGTCGTGCTTTAAGAAAGCACAAACACACAGGGCTCATGAGAGATTTACAGAGGAACATTTTCTCAGGCACATAATGATATGCAAATATCTCAGGATCAAAGGTAAGTCAAAGAAAAATGGCACTGAGTAGAATAAGTCAGCTCAGCTAGCAGCCTAACTACATGATGGACCCACAGGCAACTCCAGAGTTGTCAGCTCCACTGCCTGTGGAGCCCACTGAGGGGCCAGATGCTGCTGTTGGATGACTGCTTGCAGCAGCTTGGCATCTGGCCTCTGTGATGGCCTGCCTGTCAGGGTGGAGTAGGAACTTTCACTGTGTTGCTGGGGTTGGACACAAAGGAAAATAGATTTTCTGAGCTTATGGTAATTAAAAATAAGTTGTTGTGTCTGGTTTTAAGTCAGATTCTATCTGCCAGTTATTAAAGAGCAAATCCACCTAAAAAACAAAGCCTGTAGTTTTGCTTTATTTAAAGGCACACATTTAAATTGCATGGACTTGTTGTTTATTTCTAGATTTTTGAGCAAAAGTAGGAAGCATGTCCATATAACTGTATTCCCATATTAAAACTGGCTGGCTTGAAACTGAATACATACTTTAAAAAGAAAACAAAAAGTATTTGATTTTCTTTTGTTGAGCTTGGAGGTAAAAAACAAAGGGTAAATTTTTTAAAAATAATTTTTTCACTTGTATTAACACAATATCTCATCGGTTGAAATCAATTAAAACCAAACCAAGCCAGTGTCTCATCTAAGGAGAGCTCTTGCCATCCATGTTCTGGTGTAGCTTCTACATAAGTTGCTGTAGTCCACAGCCAGGTAGAGATGGTGGGGTTTTACCTTTGTGGGTATAGCCAGCTGCTGGTGCAGGTAAAGTCTCCATGGGGTGGGCTTTGTTTAGGGCTGAGCACATTCCCTCGTTAGCAGTCAGTGGCCCTGCTTTGACTGAAGGCATGTTCCACAGCTGACTAAGTTCAACCCTGAGTAGGGGGCTACCATACAGCCAGTAAAAGGCTTACTGTTTAACTATGAAATTTGCACATGAACACACCATTTGGACGAGAAAATGGGATTTGGGTAGGAGAATTTGCTACCTGCAATTGCAAATTACTATATTGAGTTGTTTCTGCAAACATAAGGGTCCTAGTTTTTAATTTGATCATCTAATTTATTTTTCCTTTTACCAAGGCTGGCTTCATAATTTTTTTTCCTGTGAAAATGAGCAAGGACTATTTTGCTTGACTTGTGAGTGGTCAGAGAAGCACTTAACAACATTTCAAAATGCATTCAGAAGGTACCTGAGGTGAAGAAAATCTGGATACTTATAAAAGCCTTGAAAGTGGGATGGCTGTTTGCTGTAATCCTTCTAGCACGATAGCCCTATGCCCCAGTGAGTTATTCTAAAACCCATTCTAGAGAGGAGAGGTAATGGCCAAAGGAGGAGTGTAACAGGCTTTCTAGGATGTTTGTGATTACTCCACAAAAGCCATTTTATATTTTCAAACATGTTAGTTTTCATAGATCTGCTAGCAACAACTGTAAACTTAAACCTACCTCAGGTTTAAAAACAAAACTAGTCTGGAAAACATTTTTGGGGGAAATTCCAGCTCTGCTTTGATGGTCTCTATCCAGTTTGCAGTCTGGGGTAAGATTTTTCTCTTATATTAGTATCTCCTGTAGTTTCTGAGTCATCTTTCATGATACCTTTTCATTGACTGTAAAAGAAGCTGAATCAGATGAATGAGTTGGCCCTTTTATAACTTCTACCATAATATATACTTACTATTCCAATGGAATAGTTTTTTTCTGAAAAAACTATGCCATCGGTAAGTATATATTATGGTAGATTTAATCAGTTTTCATAGTGCAGGTAGTAAAGTAACATTGCTCTCAGACAGGAGACCTTTTGAAATTCTAATAGTAATAATAATAATCAGGTAATTGGAGTCCAATATTTTTCAGTACTACTGTAAGTTTTCTTTCTGTTAAGTCAGAAGTAAAAACAAAGTTTAATAAGAGTGCTATAGATTAAGTTACTTCATTCCCTTACTCTTGATTTTGTTGTTTAGCTGGTTCAAGAAGTTCCAGTTACTTGTATTCCTCAAAATATTACAGAACCATAGAAACATTTGAGTTGGAAAAGACCTCTCCCAACAAACAAAGTTAATATATCGTGGCAGTTTTGTATTGCAACTATGTTGTCTCTGTATTACTATGAAGTCCTGATTTAATGGAAAATTAATTGTTTGAATCTAGCTATTAAAAAAACCCAAACATTAGTCTTCATTGAAGTGGCCAAAGTCTTGATCACAGGCTGATCAAGCATGTCTCAGTTTTGTGCATACAAAATGTTAGAAGAATGAATGGAGAAAAGCAGCACTGATATGGGTGTTAGAAGCTGTAGGTGTTTATCCTTGAAAGTTGTCAAAACTCAGCTGACAAAAGTCCCTGAGATTCAGTATTGACCGTGAATGGAGAAGGGAGGTCTCTTCAAGCCTGAATAACTGTAAAAAGTGAGCTTGTGGAAAGAAGGAAATATTAAAGGAAATGTTGGTATTGGAGAATTTCATAAAGATACCTCTTCATGAAATTGCCTGTCTCTGCTTAGGAAAAAAAGGAAAGAAAGAGATTCCCTGTACCCTGCAGGGAGTCACAGTGGTCTTGAGATTGTTCCCAGAGGTTTCACATCTTAAAGTTCCTGCTATCCTATAGGGTGTGGTATTAGAACATTGGAGATTACTCTGACACGTCATTCCCAGCAGGTAATCCCATCCTGGGCTGGTAGTGTGATGAATGATGTTGTATCACAGTAGGCAAAGAAGTACTAAGTTATTACCTCTGATTTAGCCAGAGGAACTGAATTGATGAAATTGCTAAATTGGGACTTTGGAAGAAGTCAACGACCAAACACATATTTTTTATACAGTTTGATCTGTGACTGTGTAAACTCTTGACATATGCCAGGAATGTTTGTTGCATCGTTAGCGTTCCCAACTTATACATCCACAGCTGTTGTTCCAGAAGATTGTCAACTGGTTCTGCTTTTCTTTTTTCTTCTCTACTGGTATCTTCAGAAGACTTCTTGGACTGAAATCCACTGTCCATAAGGAGGTATATATCTCATTTTTGCATAGATGCCACTTAATACCACTGAAACAACTTACAAGTAGAACTGCTCTTACAACTTCTAAGTTTTATGATACAAATTACTGTTTATGTTGAACAAGACAAAGAGAAAAGTATTTCTCAAATCAGAATACCTTTGAATTGGTCAGAGGCTAATCTGCCTCATCTATGAAGCTATTCCATAGAAATTGATAGTTCAGTAGTTTGTCTTTGCTCTTTATCATATACTAGACTCCTCTACCAGTGCTCTTAGCAAGAGCACATGTTGTGGTGTATAGTGGCACCACATGTAACAAAAGGTGTCAGAGTGCCTCCATGAAATATACTGGTCAGTATATCTCATAAGAGACTTTCTCATTCATTTGTCAATTCTGCTAGCAAGCAGAATTCACAATTGGATGAAGAACAACAAAGTTAAATTTGCCATGGTAAAGGCAGAGAGAGAATTCCACTGTGCAGACAGAGAGGTTCTCATAATTACTATGTACTGAAGATTCCTGATTCCTATCCCTAAAAACAATCTAGTTGTATTCAATTTTCACAAAATTTTGTTCCTTCAGTAATAAAAGTGTGTTTCTTTGCTGATTGGAAAATGTTCATCCTTCTGACACTTCTTTTTGGATAGAGATGAGACCAGTTATGTCTGTGATCCTCATAATGGATTACTAAAATTTTCTGTCTTTGGGGATTATGCTGTGTGTAATTGAAAGTCTACACTGTACACAGGGAGTAGCACCCTTCTGGTGAGGCCAGCTGTGAGGACCCTTCCTGTCCCATTGCCTTCTACTCTGTGAAAGTCCACTTGTGATGCCAGTTCCTGACTTTACTGCTGTGCAATTTGAGCTCTATGTCATCCCTCCTATCAGTCGCATTCTGTCAAAACTGCCATAGTTTTCAAACAGTGCAACTTGACAAAGCCAGGGATCAAACAGGAAAGATCAAGGAAAAAGAAGCTTTCAGAGACAAGTGCAGAAATTCCTAAATCCATTGGATTTATCCCAAGTTTGACTTTTATAAAAATAGAGTGTAGTTTTTCTATTCAAGAAATAATGCTGTAATCATAACAGTATCAAAACCAATTATCTTTTTATTAATTTTTCCATCCAGATCTTTTTGTACCTTGTAGAGAATGAAGAATAAAAGGTTGAACAATGGATGGACACTGTTGTAAGAGATAGCTTTACAATGAAAATTTTTTACAACTAGCAGCATGTCACTTTCTATATAAATAGAAAAGTTGCAAATATGGGTATTCCTGAAATAAATCAATGGCAGAAGAATTTATTTTTCCAGAAGTACAAAGGGGAAAATGCATGAGTATAGCTGGAATTGATATGAAATGATATGCCTTAGATTAGCATAAGTGTTTCTACCTCCAATAATGTAAATTGGAAGTCTCAGAAAGACATTTTCATCAGAAACAAAGCCTGAAACTTAGCTGTGTTTTTTACTTGATAGTGTAGAGAAACATGAACCTCTGTGTTGCACTTTGCATGAACTTACACACTTTTTTTTTTGTGCAGCTCTATTTATTCAGATCTCTGAGTCAAGAGAATGAATTAACAAAGAAAAAAGATATATGCTATGTTGGTAAATGATAGTAAGCTGTGAAATAACAAATTTGGAAAGCTGGGAAATTGGCTGATACAAATTTCAGACAACATGAGGGAAAATGGTTACTTTATATCCCTGTGTAGCTATGGATAAGTATTCAGTTTGCATTAGTTTCTACTATTAAAGGTCACAAATAATGATCATTGAGAGTTTTTCAGCCTTTGCAGATTTTCAAATTCTTGTCTAGCTATGAAAGTATTAAATCAAAGGTATCATGAGGTGAGAGAAAATACTGCAAGAAAAAAGAGCTTGGGTAGTTACAATCACATCTGCTATATTCTCTGGGATATTTCTTAGTCCCATTGAACCTGTCAAAGTTTTTCTGGTAGCAACTGCTCATAAGGGATATCAGCATTGCTTATCTTGCTCTGGAGTTAGTGTTTATTATTATCAGTTTTGAAATTAGCGCATATATTAAATTACCATGCTCTGATTCTCAAATCAGAGATATAGACCCAACATGCTCTCTTATTTTAAGGTGTACTGTGTTCTCCTGGATTTGTACCATTTAAGAGTGAGAGTAGAGGAAAAGGTGTGGATATGTTTTGCTATGTATATCAGGTTTTTATAATGAGAAATCCAAGTCTTTTATGTACTGAGGTAAATGGTTAAGTTTTTATCAGCCACTTCAAATTAAGAAATAGGTTAAGAAAAGAATGGGAAAAAATAACCTTGGCCAATCCAAAACTTATAGGCAAACCTCTATATAATAGATACCTTTCTGGTCCATGCAGTAATTCCAAACTGAAATTGTGACCTTTGGAATTAGAACTACTTCTGAGCTCTGTCATGTAGCGATCCAACTAGGCCATAACATACTTATAAAAATTTATGAAAGAAATTTGACTGAATGAGTCTGGTGGATAATTTAGAAACTTCAGTATCTCAGACACCTTGCTGAATTTATACCTCAGCATTTCTCTGGTAGTGTTGCCCCATCTTTGTGATGCCATTCACTAAGTGCTGGCATCAAGATCTTCTCCAGAGGATGGAATTTTGTTGTCCCTTTGTCTAACAACTAGAGAGTATGGAATAACCAAGGCTGTCCAAAGTGGTGATTAGCCTTTGTTGTCCACCATAAGAAATTGTGACAGGATCTTGTATTTTAAATGCTAAGCCATCTCAGGAATTCAATATCATCTGTGTGAATACACACAACTGAGGCACTTGGTCACAGGCTGTGTGTAATCACCACAAGCTTTTAGAATTAAATCTGCATTAAGCCCTTCAAACAATTTAAAGTAAAAAGTTATGGATTTATCCATTTTCTCCTTTCTTCCAAAACTCCTGATATCTTCTGGATTCTTGAAAACTTTGAGAAACAATTAAGAGTGTTAATTTTTTTTTTCTTGTGACTTTCTGTGTAAATTTAACAACTAAGTTTTTCTTTATTCAGGTATGTTAGATGATAAAACTCAAGTTTAGAAATGTCAGTAGCTCTCACAAGTTTATGCAAACATTTGCTCATGAGAGGTGTTGGCTTGGAATTCCTCAGTATTCAGTATCATTTCCTGCCTGCCAAGTGTATATTGGAGCAGTCCTAATGGTAGGAATACACTGTTGCAATAAATGTAAACAACGCATACGTGAAAATTATTTTTAGAACAGCAACTGTCCTTTTCAATGTAAATTTTTTTCCTTCCATAGTGGCAATTTTAATGTGGGCAAGCAGTATTCCATTGGATTTTTTGTAGGTGGTATCCTAAAATTACATAGAGAAGGTTTCCCTTTCCCTTCCTACAGCAAGTATGCTTGTTTACTTCTAAGTTTAAAAATAAGTTGATTCATATGAAAGGTACCAAACTTTTGTTAAAAGAAGATTGGGTTTGTTTTGTTTGTTTTTGTTCACGATACTGTTTAGCTGGAAAACTACTTCTGCTTACATACCTTCAAAGACATTTAGTTAATTATTTTACCAGGTAGTAGTTAGGTAATGCTATTTGAAAGAATGTTTTGTGTGTTCATGTCAGAAATAACCAGTATTGTACTGGCAGAGTAACAGAAGGCAGTGGTTTGGGTCTTGCACTTGTTCTGTCACTCCAGCAAGGTTCTTAGGCAATTGCTTAACTGCAAACATGTGAAGAACCCTCTAAATTGCGTGGACTACAAATACATTTATAAATGAACTTTAAGGAAGCAGTTGTCTTATGTAATTCTTTCAACATAAGTACAGAGTAGAAGTCTGTTGCTTCTGAAGAAAATGCTGTTCTTGTTTGCTGAGGATAAAGAGGGAAAAAATAGGAGCTCTGAAATGAGGAGGTATACCTGTACAGAAAAGCAAGGCATGTGATAGTAAACATGCAAAATGTCAGTTATGCCATTACATTAATATTTTATATTGCTCCTTTATTTTCTTACTGTACTCTCGTTTTAGTCTCCCAAAACAAGACTATTTCTAAAATCACTACAATTCAATGTATGGATATATTTTGTTGTGCTCTTTGTAAGACCTTAGGTTCATTTGTAGTAAACAAAGTAGGTTTCTAAATCATTTGGCTACATCGGAAAATTTTAGTTCACTTTCTTAAAGGGTTAACTTCAGAAAAATACTAACTTAATCCTGTAAATAATTTATATTATTAAGAGACTTGTTTGCTTTGAAAGGATGTTCAGACATGGGTTCCACAGAATGGTCTGTCACCAGTACTTTTTGTTTTGTTCTTAGAACCTTTTCAGTTCTGTGGTAAGATATCTGGGTGCCTGAGTATACTGACCATATGACACATGGAAGTACCTTTTCCCTGCCCTTAAGAAACCAAGGATTTGAGATACTGTAATCTAATCACATCAAGAACATCAAACTATGCCAGTAAAGTTCTGATAAACCGTTGGTACCAGTTCCATTTTTCTTAGTCTTTAGAAACCTTGGTGTTTTCCACATACTTACCAATGCTTCCTCTAACAATTGCCTAAATATTTTCCACTTTTGTATTTCAAATGTAGTGCATCAGTCTTCTGATCTGGATACACAGCATGGGGTTCTTTAAAATATGTGTGGATGACATTTTTCAATAGTTTTTCTACTTAGGTACATTTCATAGTCTTTCAGCCTGTTGTCTGACATATTCAGTCCTTGATACTTGGCTGTTCTCTGGGTTCAGGTTCACTCAACAACATATAGGCCTAAAATTTTCCTTCTTTTACTTTTTTTTTTTGACACTGAAGAATTATAACATTGTTCTGCAAATTATTTCTAAGTAAGACAAGACTTGTATGCATATTTGTGGTACAATAATATATCTTATGATTTAGAAGCTGAAATTGATCTGAAGAGGCAAAGACATCTTTCTAAATGAAATGGATGGTGCTTGATAGAAATTAACCAGATGGACTTCTAAAATTCCTTGGAAGGAAGAAATTGTATAATTACAAATAATAAAACTAATGCTGAAGAAAATTGAAACTAATAAAGCTTTTATAAGTTTTCTATGTTATTCCTGTATCTAGAATGTTTTAATGGCAGAATGGGAATTACCTATTTAGTACTTTGTCTTTCAATGGAGATGCAAAAAAAAGTGTTAAAAAATACTTACCTCTTAAAATGTGCAGATAGATACAAATACCATAGAATTACCTAAACTCTATTGAAACTACCTGAATATGTTTCAAATACATGGCATGGAACCCTGACTACTTTTTTCCTTCTTAAAACCAAAAATCACCATCCATTTTTAATCTGGTGAGTTTTTTGTTGTTGTTTTTGGGTGGTTTTTTTGTTGTTGTTGTTGTTTTTTGTTGTTTTTTTTTTAATATTTCCAAATATATCAAAAGTTTTTCAGCAGGCAAATTGTTCTGTTATTTCCTAACTTTTGAGTATTTAATTTTGTATGTATTGTATAAAATATCTATATATCTAGTGGAAACAAATCCAGCTTATAACCAATGAAAGTGAATGACAAAAGAAATGTGTCTGCTGCTGTCATGTCCCTTCATCTTCTTTTGTGTTAATATTTATTTTCTCATGTCATTCATTTCAAATTCTTTAGTATCTTTCTGAAGCATGAGCCATTGAAATTTTCAGGATATGGTGTGTTGCAAGAGGAAAAATGTATGCTGTATATCTACTAGATTGGGGAATGAGTAAAGAAAGAGCAATGGATGGCCACTGTTTCAGGTAAAATGCTTAAAATGGATAGTAAAATGTTCACTGACCTAAGTGGTTTTCTGTCTGTTATACATGTGCATATTCATTTTAGATATCAAAAAGGCAGACATAGTTACATAAGACATGCAGAAGCTATGTCAAAATATGGGTTTAAAAAACCAAAAGGCAAAAAACAAGGTTTAACACTTATGATAACAGTAAAACTGTATCAACAGCCAGTTCCAAATCCAGGCCTCCTCCTAACAGTTTGGTCAGTATTTGTCATGCTTAAAAGTCTAATATAGGGAATGGTAAAAGAGGGGACATTTGGCTTATAGTTACAATGTGGTACTGATAATTCAATTGAATCAACATATATAAATCCTGTTGCTAAGTAAATGATGATTCCTCATCTGCTGTTCAATATGGAGACAACTAATCTAACGTGAACAGATATTTGTTGGGCAAGGGCTTTTGTATATGTGTACAGTTCTCTTAATATCTTTGTGTTCAAGGTAAAGAGAAGCAATTAGATACAAGGGGACAATGAGAACACTCACAGAAGAAGTAGAAATACAAATGTTTGAAAAACAGAAAGCATGACCTAAAGAGTGACTTTTTGCAGTGTCTTTTGGGAATTATACAATGCTCTCAACTAAAGAGGGTGAATTTTGAATTATCGGACCACCCAGATTTGCAATTGAGTTAGAAAATATGTTTCTAGAAAGACTTTAGGTGTACTGTTCACTAATTCTTATACTATCTAAAGATGTATTTTTATGTGTCCTTGTTTTTCCCTGCCAACCACATCATCAGTTAGTCCGTGTTTCTTTTCTTGTGGGGCTAAGCTGGCTTCCTCATTTCTGCAGTTCATCAATACAAAACTGATTTGAAGCTGAGCTGTATAATAATAAGCCTTTCAGCAGCCAGGCTTGACACTTGCCTTGTAATTAAGGCCTTGATGGTTGTGTTGATGGCAAATGAAAGAAAATGGCTTTGTTCTCAATTCCAGAGGCTTGATTGCTGGTTCTCGTTCTCACCTGAATTCGACCCATTCTGCATTGTGCACATGATTGCTGGAGTGTGAGTAATTGCAGTGCTGGCAGATGACATTTTCATGAAGCACACTCTGCACTGCTCCAGAGGGAATTTACAGAATTTATAGCTGGAGAAGCTCATCAAACATGGATTTAGGAAATGCCTATGTGAAAAGTGGGAGCCCACAACTAAATATCAGAGCTTTTCTTTTGACATTTGCTTTTACATAAAGGACTGTCTGCAACCTGTCTTACCTTATGGTAGCAGCCTATTCATGACTAGATTTTGTGATTAAGTGAAATCACTGAAGTTTGTTAATGCAATTTTTTGCATGCTTTCTTGTAATTTTTTGTGTGCTTGGGAAAGTAGACGGAAAATGGTTTCCTCATTTCCATTCATATTTTTAAATTTCCTTAACCTTTCAACTATTTAAAAATTTTCAGATGTCTCCTGATATTTATTGACAGCAATGTGTGTTTGGTTTTTATTTAAATCCTCTTATTTTTGCAACCTTTTTGCATTACAACATATTTTGTTTATTTTAAATGAAAATGAATGTACATTTTAAACAGCTTTTTAAATAAAAAGGCTTCCACAATGGAAATATACTCTGTCATTTATAAATCAGTTCTTTAGAAAGAAATATACTCTGTCATTTGTAAATCAGTTCTTTAGGAAGAAAACATTAATGACTTTTGTATTGACAAGTTCACAGATTTCAATGAAGGGTGTTTTATGTGTTGTAAATAAGAATTGCATACTGAAATTTTGCATTATAGGTAACATATGCCATGATATGCATAATCTTTTCTTCCCTCTGCCTTAGTACTCTTGCATTTTCTTCTCCATCTGACAGTTTGTGCCTGTCTCATATTCACCATGTTCCTTTCTGAGCCCCTGGTGCTTTTCCTTTCTCCTGTAACACAGTCAGGATGAATACCTGTGGGTTGTTGCTGTACTTTTATTTTCCCAAGAAAGAAAAACAAACATTTTTGGAATCCTGTTGACATTTTTCAATCACAGCTGCTTGTGCTGTCACTGACTTTGCACGTGAAGATGCATGACTACTGTGACTCAGATGTACTGTCTGCTTAGCAAGCCAAACTATCTGCACTTATGTTTTCATATTTCTTGAGGCTTCTCCATCATGGCAAGTCAAGAGTCTTTCCTCCTTGCAACTGGTATTATTGAAAGTCTTGACCAATTGAATGACTGAAGGTTTCAGGTTTTTAAAATTAGGTTTATTGGTTAACTGCTGGGAAAAGTTGGGTGAGAAGTCCTTTGAGTTTCTGCTATAATATAAATGTTTGATCCAGAGTAGTGTTGCTTATTTAAAATACATAGAAGAAAATCTGAGGTCTAAGCTGCCGATGTTAAATTGCCAGTTGTTTTAGGGCCTAACTTATCCTCATTTCGGTACCTGAACTCTATATCAACACTAATGAATGGCAACAAGAGTGTAATCAATCTAAACTGCTGACAGTTGTTTTAATTTATGCTATACTCCTGAAGTAGTTGGGTAGCACAAGGGGAGACTCTCTAAGTGTCTAGGTGTCTGTCTACCTAAATTCATGGATGTTATGCTGCTGTCATTTACTAAAAATAGTGTGTTTTTTGTAGTCTTAAATGGGAACAAGATGAGGCCTGTTGTAAATACATCTTGGTTTTTGTCATATGTAAGAGATTTCCTAATATACTTCAAGTACTGGTGTTAAATACTGCTCCTAATCTTAAGTGTTCCTTAGGGAATCACTTAAAACATTTAGGTTCAGAACCTCAAAAGTTCTTGGATATGTAAATCTTTTGAGAATTTCGGTGTCAGAGAGTCACTTCTTGTCCTTTGAAGCCATGAAAATAACCTAGGTTTATGGCTCAAGGCTTGGAGACAGAAGTCTGTAGTTCATCATTGCATCTCACCGTTATTACTGGAAAGCTGAGGTGCAGCCAGGTACCAGAGCCCTGGCTGTATCTTCTCTTGCAGGAATGTTAGGGGCCCATCCATGTCCATTGTGGCACCCTCCTGAGGTGCATTTCTGCTCTCAGTTTGTTCCTCTTGCAACAGTCCCATTCTTCTATTGTGATTTGAGTGGCAACTCAGCCCCAAGAGGGGAATTAATCTACTTTTAGATTTCAGTATCAGTAACAAAACAGCCCAAACCTGCTTTGGGCTTTTAGTAGAAAAGGGCAGGTTTTAAACCTCTATGTCCTTAGTCAGGACCTGGACGTAGAAAATGATTTGCTTCGTGGGAATGAGACCTGGATCGAAGAAGAACATGGTGAGAAAATCCTAGAGATTCCTAACTATTTTTCAAATTTGTTGCAAAACAATGGACTCTGAAGAAAGAAATGAAAACAATAGGCAGTGGACTAGAACAGTGAAATATGGCAGTGAACAGCTTTTGAACCTTGCTGAGTGAAGAGAAAAAGCTGCTTGATACCATTAACTTAATTATGGTGATGGTCTGGGATATACCGGGGACAGTGACGAAATATTGCATTATGCAGACTGGTTTTGGACAATACTGGCGTCTAACACAGCAACTGTACAGTTAAGAATCACCTTAATGTAGAAGTTAAAATATTGCAAGTCATGGAAAGTGTTCAGCTGGTATTCCTATGACCTTCTTGCCATGACCTCTGAACTTGAAAAACTTCAGTTTATTTTAATAAATCTTTCTCTCACCACATTTTAATTTTCACTTTTTCCACATCTCATTGTCTTTCTCAACAAGAATGTTAAGATCTGATTTAACTTTCTCTGACATCCATTTATGCTTTTCTGCCATATTTTTCCTCTCACTTCTCCCATTTGCCTCAGTGACCTATCCCTAAGACATCTTGTTCTCTTTCCCTCATCTCTCCTGGCTTGTTTATGCTTGGCAATCCAGATGTGGTCTTCAGCATCTCAGCATTGACTCCTAATTTCTCATGTCTCTTACATTCCCTTCTATCCTTCACACCTAGGGGAGAGAGGATCCCCATCTCATGCTTTATTTCCAGATTCATTGTGAGATGACCTTCTGGAATGTCAGAGGGAGCTGACTGTGGTTCACCCATGGCTCAGCCTATTGCATGCGACCATTGACTATTTTAAAATATTTTTCTCTCTCACTGTCTCTTTCTATAAATCTTAAACAATTTTACTGTAAAGGGAAGAGTTTCTCACCTGATCTGCATCTTCTGTGCCCATTGCAAAAGCTATTGTTTTCTCTGGCACCACACAGTATGTTGCATTATCTGTTCCTGTTTTATGATTTTCTATCCAGCACAATCATCAACAATTGCTTGTTTCCACTGAGAAGCCTGAAATTCTTGGACAATACAATGGGTATGAGAAGTTCTGTAATTCAGGGGAGATGATAAAAGGGCAGGAGTTTCCTCCTACCATTTATAAATGTTAGGATTCCTGTGGTTTTTTTGTTACATTTTCTTTTAAGCTAACAACTCTATTTGTTATGCCCTTAAAAATTTTTTGCATCTAAATAGATACAAAATTTAGGCTTGTCTTATGTTGCAATATCTGTTAATCCGTAAATTGCTTATTCAAAACCTAGTCTACTGGCTATGCTCAGTGCTACAAAAATGCTCAAGAATTTTTGATTTCTCTTTTGATACAAATTTATCAGTACAGGGGTAAAATATGCTGTAATGTATTAGATAATGAATTCTAAATGTATCTCAATAATGATATAGTTTTTGTATCTTTGGGGAAAAGTTGTACACCTCTTGGTGTATCTGCATCTGCAGATTATCTTCCATTCATGAATGCTTTACATTCACTCTATTGCTATGCTAGTACAGCTCTTTGATATGCAGTTCCCACTGTAGCTGATCCATCAGCCCACCTTAGTTTTCTGCTTTTCACTCTATTGGAAGTCAGTCTGTTGTAGGAACTTGCCCTACAAATATTCCATGACCCATTTGGTGTCTCCTATACCAGCATCAGAGGACACCAAGGCTTTGTCCTCTTAATGCGTGTGTTCATAAGCATATTTTCATTTCTTGTCTATTTGCTATTGGAGGTTCTGTGTTGTATTTATGTTCTATAACTTGCTTTGTCTGTCTCCAGTGGGATACCCCACCTTTGCATCTGAGGCACTGCTTTAATTAGTGACAGAGTTACTGTTCTCTTACCTGACAGTACTAGTGAATGTAAGGGGGAAAGAAGAGAGGGTTTCTGAGCTAGGTCATCTGAGAGATGGTCTGAAACCATAAATTGCTTTAACATGTGAGAGTAATATCTATGGTTAGATTTGACTATAAATGCATTTTGGGATTAATTTAGTGCTCTAATCTGTTCACAAATAATTTGCGAAGAAATTCAATCAGTAGGAGCATATTCATTTTTCTCCAGTATTTTCCAATTGTTTGTGCAGACAAATGTCAGCCTTACAGGAGAGTTATGTTTTCTGTTTCCACTTAAGAACGATTATTCTTAGTGTGTGAACAGTCATGTATAGTTTTAGTCTTTGATTAGTTAGTATTTGTAACAAAAAGTAATTGAAGTGCAGTGAATAACTAGGAGTAAATACTATTTTTCCTTTGAGAGATGTATCTGCCTGTAAGTATAATCCTAAATATAGTCCAGTTGGTAAACATTTTTTAGATTTCTGTTTCTTGTCACATGTTACTAAAATAGAAATTATTTGCATTTCAGGCAAATCTTTGTGAGTACTGTACAAAGCAACTGTAAGTTTATTCACAACAGTACTTTCTGTGATGTAAATCATTGCAACTGAGTATACATAATAGTAATTTTCAAGTTCAGAATGGTATTTTAGCATTAGCTTGTATGATGTGCTACAAAAATGCTGAGAATAACATTTCTTATATATCTGCTACAAAAATCAGTATAGCACTATAGCACAGTTTTTCTTTTGCATTTAATTCAGTTACACATAGTTTATCTGTTGCTTCTAAGAATTGTAATGTTAAGTATCTTCATATAAATTACTATTATAAAGAGGAGTCAGTTGAGATACATCAATTTGAACTGGCCAAGGGACATAAGAACTTGCAGCTTCCAAGGGACAGCTGTTGGGGTGACAGAGTATGACGGTGAAAGAATCTCCCCATACATGTTTCTTTTCTGTCCTGACAACGGTAAAGCAAATTTCAGCAGAGTGATGTATGAAAATACCACTGCTCAATCAGGCTTGTTTGATATGGCAAAATAGGAGCAAGGCTTCTGTGTACCCTTCCTCTTTGTCCATGTGTAAGTAGATGGGTGCTGCAAGACATGGATAGGTGTGTACTGATCAGTCTCTCTCAAATATATCTGCATCTTTGCTCATTTGGCTTAAGAGATGTGCCAAAATTTTTTAAACATGTTTCAGGTACAACATAGGACCTTTTAAGGCACCATCAAACCGCGACACTGGAAGTGGATCCAATGTACAAATACAGTTTTCTGGATCAGTCTCTGTATCTTTCGTTTTGGTGTACTGAAAAGGCTAATTCTCTGCTTCTTTATGTTACAATATTGCACTTTTACTTTTTTGTTCAAAAGATAATCTTGCTGCAAAGTGATTTCAGTTAGGGATTAAAGGAGAGAGAATAAAAATTTTACTTGTGGCAACAGATGGTAGAAATAGGCCTTAGCCCACAGAAGAATCAGTAGATGGATGCTTGGTGCTTTCACCTGCAGTCATTAGGTAGATCTGACACTGGTGCATGATTGACTGTGCAAACAGCCCTGCCCAAAATCTGCCACACAATGCTTTGCTGCATTCACTGCTAAGAGAACTCTTCTCCAATAGTTGTCTGTGTAGGAGGGTAAAACCAAATCTGCTAATAACTCTTGCTGTATGTAGTTCATAGTCTGCAGTGTGTAGGTCTGTATTCTGTAGGTTAATATTATTTGTTTTACACTTCCATTTCACTAGTTGTGTTTTTTTTCCTTAAGATACCATCACTGCCTCTGGTTTGCTTTCAGAAAACAGCAGGAAAGATCTGGAAAGGCAAATCAGTTCTCTACCCTACACTTAACTTAATCATTGGCAAGTTGTTCTGATTACTTGCCCCCGATTTTCTTCTGCTCTGGCTCTCTGGGTAACAGTTTGGAGAAGATGAAATCTGCCCACCCAAACATTGACCTTGGAAATGCCCCAAAATCAACAGCTTTTAATGTAATCTCCTAAGATTATTTGCTTTGTAGTGTGGTTTTAAGGTGCAGGTCTGTGTGCCATCCTCCTACTTAAAGACAATTTTCCAATTCCATATTGTCCTAGAAGTGAACACACTGTTCACTGCAAGAGCCAGTAACACTGCAAACACTTTGTGTTTTCACCATCCTCATTACCTTCTGCAGTCAGGAGAGCCCTCTGCTCTTTTCACTCAGGTACACTGGTACACTGTTTCACACTTCTTCCAGTGGGCCTCAGTCAGGGGATAACTCCTTATCTACCGTGTAGGGATGCACACAGCTTTTCCAAAAGGTCTCCTCACTGCCAGTTGTGCGTTTTCCTCATTAGTTTTAAATCCCTGTTTGGCAGCAACTGATCCTTTGAACCGTTAATCCTACCTAGGCTACACTTCACATTAGAAACCTGGCATCCAGTATTAACTGGGATGCTCATCCACTGTCTGCTTTCAGTGACGGTATTCAGAAAGTTTCCAAGAGCACCAGATGTCAACTTTGGATATCTTCTTCCTTGAAGAAGGACATCCATGCTCCTGTATTTTTATGCTGGATCATTTTTTCTTAATCATTCTTTTTTATTTATAGATAGAGTTTTATAAGTTTAGGAAACATTTATTTCGAAGCAGGTTAGCACTAAGACTGTCTATTGGTAGATCTACATGAAAGTTAATGTAAAATATCACAAGTGCTTATACTTTGTAGTCTGAAGTGTGTTGTTGATGGAAGAAAGTAATACACCAAACATAATGATGGGAAAACCTTTTTTTCTCCTTAATTTCTGTGTTTTCACAGATTATTGAGAACTTCATATTCTGATAGAAAAAAATACTTTGTTTGCTATTCACTTAATGTTTTGATTTAATTTTTTATATGTATATTTCTTGACCTTTGACCTAATGTTTGTTCTAGAGGTTGGATTGTAGTGTTATTTCCACTGAAAAGTGAGACAGATGTCTGTCAAATGTCAGCAGTAGTGGGACTAAGCCCATTTTTATTTGTACTCTTTATTCTGAATAATCAGAAGCATGACTTTAATTGCCCAAATCTGTTGATAATCACAAATAACCTTATAAATCCTAATGAGATAAACTATTTAAGTAATTTTTTAAAACCCTATCAAAGTATTTGAAGTAGTTGTAATTATTTCATCTTGCCTTAAAAAAAAAAAAAAACAGAAACAAAACAACAACACTAAAGCAAATTATTGCCAGAAATAACTCAAGTGACCACCAGTGTTCAAGTGCACTAGAGAAGTATACAACCTCTTAAAGGCAGGCAGTATTTGCATGAGAGCTGGACACTTCCTTGTGGTTTTACTTTAGTGGTTCAGTTTTTTTTCCCATACCTTCAGGGATAATAAGAACTGGGGGCTCTTGGTGACCTTTCTGGGAATTGCCGGTTCTCAGCATCAGTCAGAATGTAACCTTTTTGTGAGAATTTTCTTGTCTGCTACTAAAATATCCACTGCTTATGAGGATAAAGTATCCATTCCAGCTGTTTTTGCCATTCACTGGTGAAGTGCATCGCTTAGGGCATCTCAGAACCTGTGACATTTAAGCTGGATTTTAAATGTGCTTTGTTTGGGTGTTAAGCAGTAAGGAGAATCTGTACTTCAGCATCTTACTGTACCCTATTCCTTCTTTTGCAAGGGTAACTGAATGGTTTTTTGGGTTCCTGGAACAAAGTACTATTAGTAGAATAGAAATAGATAACTATGGGGGCTTTATTTCTCAGTATTCTCAGTAGTAGGCAAGTCGACTATGGCTGTCTTGGCATTTGCCAAGCATTTTGTGTTGAGGCAGGCTCCGAATAGTATTCCCCATGTGAAGATTTATATATGCAAAATGGTAATCCCCAAAAACACATGACTGGTTTTGGATATCAGATCTTTGGCTTTGAAGTGGAGGGTCAAGAGCACATAGTGGAAACCAGTTTGTGAGAGCCCAAGGCCTTGTCTTTCAACAACCAGTTTTCAGATCTGTTAGTTCTCATTGTTTCCAATAATTAAAAGTTGTAGGTGGACCTCAAAATGACAGTGTTGGGAGAAGACTAGGAAAAAAAACCTCACTGCTTATTTTGGTCTTTGGACACGTCTCAAAGTGAGCAGGATGTTGGGGCATGGCGAGCACTCGCGGTGCGTGTCACGGCTGCAGCCGGCGGCCGCCGCTCCCCGTGGTGCTGCTTGCTGGGGACTCCATAGAGCCTTTCATGGTTTTGCTACGACCTTTCTTCTGTAGATAATGATTTCTTACATGAATTTGTGTTTATAGTTGAAGTTACACAGTGTGTTGCAGCTTTTTTCTCCTTAAAAATAAATCCACCTATGCCTACGTAGGTAAAGTTTTGTTCTAAGATCAAAGGCACAGGAAGGTCACCATGAGGATGCATGCAGAAGTGTTTATAACATACTTCTCTTTAATCAGAACATTTTTTGAATGAATGGTTTATGCATGTTTCCTAAGATTAATTTACTCCCTCAGAATGCCACTTAAAATAAATAAAAAAACCCCAACAACAACTAACTAGAAATCAAGAATTTTGAACTCTCAAGGAAAGTTATTTGGTTAATTCATAATTTTATTTTATCCAGTTGAATTATGCATTTGAGAAATTAATATTGAAACTCGGTCTTTAAATTATAAAAGAATTTTATGAGAGAAATGATTATTCTTTTGCTTAAAGGCTCTCTTCTTGGGTATGATTTCAGAAATTTTCATATAGATTCACACATTATTTTGAATATTAAAAGACCCTCTCTTTGTTTTTTATAAAACTGTAAAAAAAATAGTAATTGCATGTAAATATTTAGTGTATTTACGTGTAAAGTTTGTTTAATAGAAAAGAGTACTATCTTCTAATCTCATAGAATATTTCCTTGCCTGAAAAGTAGCAAATAAGGAGTTGAGTACAGTATCTTTTAGAGGATTTATGGTAATGCTGCTGAATTTAGCTGAGCATAAACAGCATGGTGAGCCCCTCAGGGTCTCTTCATTTTCCTGACACACTCCACTGCTGCCCCATTAACACTTCGTCTGTTATTGCCATCTACTCTGTTTAATGAGTATCTTTGAATTTCAAGTTCTTCCCAAAAAACAATAGCTAAAATAACTGATGCACCTACTGTAGCTTTCAGTAGTGTATCTTATTCCCTTTGTAATATTTTTTAAAAGAAAAAGTACATGTATATTCTTCAGCAGTATAGTTGCATCCTGACATTTTCTTTAATCACAATAGACAGTAATCAAAACCACTAAGTAATGACTACAGATATGATGCTGTATCTGTTTGTAGAAGGTAAATGCATGCTGGATAGCTGATAAAGGAGGCTTTTCCTTACTTTAAAATTCCTCTAGTTAATACTTACTCTTTAATGTAAAGAAGGAATAATTCTGCTGGAGACTGTGCTATCAAAGCAAAATATTTCTTCTAAGAAATCATAAGACAGATTGACTAGGTGCTGTATTCTGGTATCTGTATTAATCAGCTAAATGATGTAAAAGGTCAATATATGTCTCATTAGGTTGGATTCCTAAAACTGAGTTTACCATGTTCCTCAGTACACATGAATGAACCATCTTAAATTATTAAACAATAACCCATATTTTCAGATGAGGACTCAACCTGAATTAAAGCTAGAATAATGTTGTACTGGGATGATAAGCTTTAAGAACAATTATGATTTTGCATTGACTGTTAACTGATCACAAAAGCGCTCCAAATCGCTGTAGGTATTCAGTAGATCTGGGAAGTCTTTGGAGGGCCAAATAAAAAAATCTGAATAATTGAATAAATTTCTGTTCTAGAAGATTGAGGCAATCAGTTGGATATTAAAATATGTTTTTATATTAAATGCATTCATTGAAAACATAGTTTTGAAATCTGAAGTAACATGTGAGTAATTTTCTGTATTCTGGTAAACTTGCCGTCTTTCATTAAATTGTTTGTTTGTTTGTTTGTTTTTATTTTTAGAAAATGAGTCTGGAAGAAAATTGGTGAATTCAATCCAGAGGACCTACAAGCACTCTGACAGGCTCAGAGAGCAGAGTCTGTACCAAAGAGCAATTACCCCACCAAACGATTTCAGGTACAATTGACCTAAATATAGCACTCTCTTGAGATTATTGACAAGAGTTCATTTCCTGTAGTGCTTTTCCCATTTGCCACCCCTGGTAACCACTGTGATCTTATCTGCCTGGTGCTGCATGACTTCTGGGATGCAGTTAAGAATTCTGCTGTGCATTATCTTTAAACAGACAATTCATGCTAAAAGAGTCATTTGCAGTTAAATTAGATGATGCATATATTATTCTTGCTGCTGAAGTTACAAAGAACAGGAATGACTGCCTGAATCCTTTTGGACCTGAATGCACTAGAATTCTTTTTACTGTGAAATCAAAAAGGTAGTACTAATTAATTTTAAATCAATAGGAAATTTTATTTCATTAAACAGTTGAGTCAGATGTGCAGGTGGATGGGTTGGAAAACTTGCTATTTCTTTCACTGTATTTATATTTATTCATAAAGTGTGACTTGCCCTATGGTCATCCCACTATCTCCAGGCAGTCACAGTAGTTCTTATATGCTGGCATGAAAAACAAGCATATGAATTGAATGTGTAAGCGTACAAAATGTGGATGAAGTGAATTCAGAGGCTAGTAATGATAAAATCCATTTTAGTTTTGAGGAATGCATTTTTCTTAAGCATTACTTACAAACTTGTTTAAAATGCTGGACATATTTGCATTCCATGTATGTGGAATATAGGGAAAATAGATGGTATTACCTTGGTGTTCATCACAGGGATTCTTTCTTGAATCATTTCTCTTCTGCTGAATTTTTATTTGGAAAATCTATACATTGTCCATAAATTCAGAAGTCTGGTATCAGATTCTGTGCTGAGCAGCTGTTGGAGGGCCATTTGTCACAGACCTTTATGAGCTAATATCACAGGACACAACTGTGTTACTATTTTCCTGCATATCCACTATGTTTTCTCAAAAGAACACCAGAATACTTTTACTTTACTAGTAGAGTATACTCTGCTAATAATCATGGGTCCCACTCTTCAAAGGAAACTCAGGAAGTTCAGCTGAAAGCTGAACAAGTTATAAGATAGAGACATATATACACTATATTGGTCCACTGACTTGGTTCCTTTGATGGTGATGGACAGCGGTTATAAATGTAGTTAAACTCAGAAATCCTATACTAAAATAAGATGAAGCATGAATCAGTTAATTGCATTAGATAGTAATTATTTTATTACAGGAAAAATTTGGATTAGATATAGAGGAACATTTACCCGTGACTTATGTTTTGCCAATGTACTTTAAGGGGTTGATGAGACACAGTATGTCACAGTGGAAAGGAATAGTAATTTGAAATGGAAGTGTAAGAAGAAAGCAGTAAAAGAATAGGTAGAGGTGGGATGAGAATATGCAGGGCATGACTAAATGGATTCTCAGCTCAGGTTGAGCTCATGGAACTTCTTGTGCTGTAGTTTGGGATCATGAGGAATCTGTAGTGCTTTCTGGTGGACTGCAAAGAAAACAGTTTTGAAGTTTGAGATGGGAGAGAATGTACATGAGGAATTTAAATGGATTCATGAAAAGATCTTTCTGTTGTAGAGTCTTCTACAGAACAAGGCAATTAAGGAACATGGACTTAGGGGTGAAAAAATAAATCAGTCCTGCCCCAACACAGAGAGAGAAAACTCATAAGAAGATACCAGCAGCACCAGAGCTTAAACTGAAATATTTACCTTCTTACGTTTGGTATTTTGCAAACAGAATTTTTCATACTAACTCTTGCAATGCTGCAAGAGCTTACCTTAAAACTGGCTGATGTGATTTTTCCCATTTTCTTTTTGCCATTTTCTTTTAGATAAAATGTATCTAAAGCTTGATTTTTTTTATCTGCAGAGATTATCAGATGCACACATTTTTTAAATCTTGATATTCCAGAGACCTGACATGGCTGACATACAACCATTGTGCATACTATAGATCATTAAACCAGTTTGAAACTTAGAAACTAATGCTGGAAAAGACCATGCAAACTGACTTTTCTTTGTGAATGGTCTTCATGAGGATTGCTCACTTCAGCTCCTAACAGATAGAAACATCATTCTGAGCCTTCTGTTAAACTTCATCTTGTAATAAATTATGGACCCAATGACAGGTGCAGCATCTTAAGCATTTTTATTATAGTTATTTTATATCTTGAAAGGATATTCTGGTCCTTTACAGTATGCAGACCCATAGAGGACAGTATCACAGAGTAGGATTTTATACTTGCTTCTATATTCAGTTTGCCCTGCCATGGCAGAGAAAAGGCATAATTAGGCAACCCTAATTAGGCAATGTAGGAATCTCTGGTATGCAACATTTTTCTTAGGCAGCTATATATTATTTCTACTTGTTCTATGGTGCCTCAGGGAATAAGAAAAGTATGGCCCATTAATTAGAGAATTAACTTAGAGTTGGGAAAGATGCGTTCAGGTTTTGCTTGTGCCACAAATTTTCTACAAGACATTTAGCTAAGTCTTGACCAAAATTCAGCACAACCTAAGGATTGGGGTTGGTGACCATACTTCTCTGCTTTTGAAGCAGAATCGTGTTCTTCTTGTTTATGGCAACTTAGTTACCCCCCTTAAATAACTGAGTAGTCAGAAATCCTCACTCCCCTCATTAGCTGAAGTGAATTCTGTATACTTCTCTGTCATACTTGCCTTGTGTGAGGGTGTTGATGGAATGGCAGGGATGCACAAAGTAATGCCTGATGTTAGTTCAGGTAGAGAATTACAAAGATACTGTCATGGTGACAAGTTCATGTTAGTTCTTGGCAGTGTAAGTCTTCCTAGTACAACCTTCTGAAAAAGCTAAGCTCATCAATCAAAGTGTCATATGTTGCTAAAATTTGCAGTTTATAAATTGTCACTATAAATGTAAGTAGTAGGAATCATCACATAAAATTATGCTTCTTTTTCTTTGTGTCTTTCCAGACTTAAATGGTTTCAAAAATGAGGCAGTAGGATGCTTAAATTGCAGTTTCTAGGCAGCATCTCTGCTCCTGTGAGCAGGCATGGCTGTTTTATTGCATGACCCAGCCCACTGATGGGTCATGGGCTGCTGCTGATGTTAGCATGCCAAAGAGAACATGTGACATTAAAGGTAAAAATGCCAGGGCAGGGGCATATCACCAGTAAGAATAAGAAAAACAATATTTTGCTAGATCATTACATCTTCTTAATGTTGAATCCCTTCTTTTCTCCTACTTTAACATTTTCTGTAGAAGGGTTATCATGTAGCATTATTTTGCTTAGTTTGTAGTTACTGAAACTAACGTAGCTTTGTTATGTGATCTTAAATGTTTCTTTTCTCCTTATCAATACTGGGTACTGACTTTTGGTGGGCAAAAGAAATCTTAGCACCCTTAGGCAGATTTTGCCTTCTACTGCGGATGAATGACTGTATATTGCTCTGACTGAAGTATTCATTCTCAAGCCAAGGAAGACAGAGGACTAATTTGAAAGCCAAGTAAAGTTCTGAAAAAGACTTCATTGATCAAGTAGAATTTGGGTCATGGTTTAGTTAGGTCAGAATTCTGCTTCTTATACAGTAGAAATAAAGCTTTTATTAAGAAGTCTACATATGAAAAAAGACTTTCACATACTGAGACAGAAGGGACTCAGAAGTGCATTTTTACAGCACTTCATTCACCTTCAGTGCACTGAGGAATGTTAAGGAAAGGAATATGATAAAAACTATAAAGATTCTTATCCGGCAAGTAGCTAAAGCCAAGAGAAGGTGCATGTTTCATAGCCAATCAAAGCTAGAAAGAAACTGTTTTTAAAAGTCTGGCAGGAAGACAAAGCTGTGAGCAGATTCTTGTAAGTTCTTCAGTCCTTTCTGTGCAGAAATACAAATACAGTTTTTGACTCCACATTAATTTTATTGCAAACAGCATTTAACAAAAGCAGTGCACTCTAGAAGTTTCCTCTCCTGTGAATATTTTTTGGAAAGGTGTAGAGAGAGTAGATAATATCATTTCATGTTCACCTTGCACATTTCATGAGAGAGTTGCTCCCCTGTGGTTTGGGAGAGACCAGTCTGTGCTGCTCAGCAGCTCTCAGTAGTATTGTCCTCACATGACCTTGTGGATGGATTTCTATTTCAAAATCATACAGAAGTTAAATATTGCTGAAAATAGCATTCACTCCTGTTTTGCTCCTTTCATGGCTTCTGGGGTGAAATTTATCTGTCCTAATGTAATGTCTTTTCTATCTAAATTATCTTTAGATAGGCTAGGCTACCTTTATAGTCAATGGAGAGAAATAGACACTTTTTAGGGCATGATTCATCTCCTCGGAAGGTAGACATCTAAGTAGGTCAGATGAATCAGACTGTACAATAGCACATTCCTTACTAGAGAGAATAAAGGAAACCTAGGGATCAGCATGGATGTTGATGCATATATTGCAAATATCTAAAGTTATGTGAAATGAACTTTATGTCTATAGGAACTAAGTCAGAGGAAAAAATCCTACTCTTCAGGAAGCACCCTTTTCTTCAGAGCTTGTGGTTTCACTGTGCTGAATGCATCGTCATAATCATACCCATGAGGTGATAAATTAAAAAAAAAATTCACTTCTTACTTCCCCTAACTTAATATTTTAAGTGTGATGATTGAGTAGACTGTATTTTGTGACTAGGTAATTTGTATATATTTATCATCAGTGATTCACTGGTTCTACAGTGGCACAATTTTTTTACTAGTCTCTGCTAATAATCTGTATGTATGTGTTTTCACCATGGTTTTGGTTCACTTGTGAACCATTTCAGCACCAGATACTTTTTTCTCAATCGGAAACCTCTTCAAGGAGAAAGAGAAGGTATGCATTTTATTTAGGGTAGTAGACTAATTTAAATTAGTCCTTCATAATAATCATTACTGTTAGTGCCAGAGTTTCACTAAATGCTCCAGGAGATGAAGTGGTTAGTGCAAATCTGCCTGAAAGTCTCAACAATGAATATTTTCAAGTGCTAACAAATGAGTTTTGCAGAAAGGATCTTCATTTTGGTTTGCGTTTGGTTTTATCAACTATAATCAATAAAATGGAACATACAAGAATGAGCAACATTATTTATTATATATTTAAAATACAAAATCAACAAATGAAGACTCACCTAAACACCAATGAAGCTTCTTCATATGCTGCTCTTCTCCCATTGTTTGCAAAACTCCAGATCCAAGCAAACCTGCAAGACTTTTGTCAGCTGCATGCCCAGGAGTAGCACAAGGATGACAGCCTGGAGTAAGCAGATTGCTAGTGAGGCTAGCAGGTGCCAAAACATGCTGTTTCATGACCCAGTGTAAAGATGCCAAAAATAATCTCAAATGTACTTCAGTACATAAAAGCAAAAACCCCTCAGGCTTGGAACTGTCTGAGATTAAGCAAGAAACTTAAAGTTAGAAGACCAGTGTTCTAATTTTTACCTTGCAACAGATTAGCTGTGTTATGATAGTGAGGCACTTTGGCCAAAATCTGTGTTTTGCTACTTAAATAGATGGCATGGTTTTCAAAAGAAAGTGGGAGCAGAATTAGAAAGTATTCCACAGATAAAAACACGAACTTAAGTTGAATCACATGCAAATGTTGACTAAATATCTGCCTCATTTCCCATATGTTTCAGAGTCATAGCATTTAGCTGTCCTCATTTATGGTAATTTCAAATGCATAAATAAAAATTGCTTTGTAAGTTCAAATATTCTAAAACCATTTTTTCCTCAATGGTTTGTAAAATTACTTTATGTAAAATCACTATATCACTGACCAGGTTGCTCAGAGAAGCTGTGGATGCCTGGAGATGGTCAAGGCCAAGTTGGATGAGGCTCTGATTAACCTGGTTTAGTGGGTGGGAACCCTGCCTATGGGAGGTGTTTTGGAATGAAATGATCTTTAAGGTCCCTTCCAAGCCAAGTCTTCCTATGACCTTTCTGTTAAAGGTAAAAGTAGATTCACAGCTGTGGAACATGTTTGTTTGATCAACCTGAAAACTATTTGCTTTAGATCAAGTCCAGATGTCCATGTTAAACAGTTTCATTTAGCTTTAAAGACAGCAATACCAGCACTGTGCTAAGTGAACTTAAACTTGCAAAATGCACTGTGAAATTGTGAAAAACATGGAAATAGTTGGTACTCTGTGTTTGGTATGTAGAATAAGATCAATGAAATAAAATATATATCTGATACTGGTATGGAGTCACAGGTTAAAATGATCTAAAAAAGCAGCTAAGAAATTTTTTATGCATTTTAAATATTGTATTTAACTTTTAAATCCTTCTGGGGCTGTAGACCTTTCCATATCTGCTGATCATGTATTGTGTAGCATATCTAGAAGTTTCTAAAAGATGAGGGATAGTAATAATCATTGAATGAGAGTGTCCTGGTTTGATAGCGACCCACAGGGATCATTGAAGTCCAATTCCTGGCACTGCACAGGACCATCCCAAGAGTTACACCATGTGCCTGACAGCTTTGTCCATATTCTTGAGCTCGGCCAGGCTTGGTGCTCTGTCCACTTCTCTGGGGAGCCTGTTACAATGCCTGTTCCTGAACCTTTTGTGGGTATCCAACCTGAACCTCCCCTCGTACAGCTCCAAACCATTCCCTCAGGTCCTGTCACTCATAACCAGAGAGAAGAGATTGGTTCCTGCCCCTCTTCTTCCCCTCTTGAGGGAGCAAGGTCTGCAGCTCAGACAGAGGAACTGTGATTGTTATAGTTTGACAATTATGACAGGAATGATGATTGCTGTAGTTTGTAGTAGAGTGCCCATGCGCTAAAATTTTCAGGGTGAAAAACTATTTCAATGGTAACAAGCACTTTATCTTAAAATTTGTTTATGAATGCAGAGTGAAGGAATCTAAAATTTAAGAGGTAAGGTATATTAGATGGTTCAGTGTATGGTCTGAAGTACCCAGTGAGCTGGCTCTGTGTTTTTTATATAAGAGATTAGAGAAACAAAATCTTCTATGCTGTCTGCCTGTTCATCAACAAGACACATAACTTAGCCCTGGTAACCAGGCACTTCACATAGAAACAAAACCGGGAAGCATCTTTTAAAACTGAGGTCCTACCTTAAATAATTAGCCATATATTACAAATGTGATGGGTCATATCTTTGAGTGCAAGAGAAAGTAAAGAATGAGCTCATACTACAAAATATGATCTCTGCTTACATATGCTGGTTTAAGAGACACAGTCATTCTTAAAGGACAGAACATTTCAAATGAAAGACACTTAATTGATCAGATAGATATACAAATCCATATATATCTACCCATATGTACACAAAGAGCCTGTGGTTTTCACAAAGTCACATCCACATGAAAAAATGGAGGCAAAGGTTTGATTTGGCTTACACTTGTATGTTCTCGAGCAGGACTGATAAAAAGAGCCATGTGTTGGCTCTACATCTCTTGAAGTTCATGGAGTTTAAATGTACTCTTTACTTGTGAGACTAATTCAAAAATTTTGTCTTTAATTCACATACTTTAGGGAACTATGATCAGCTGCAGGAACTACTGTAGCTTATTACATAGAAGAAGCTCTCTAACCTGCTTGTTTTCCAATTTATGATGCTAAAGGAACTTTTTGGCTGAAGTCCAATCTTTCTGTAGAAAATAAGAATAATTGGTAATAAAATAGTCATTCCTATATTCCAGTTGTTATAACTCATTCCAGCATTGCATTCCAAAAGTAAATTCTGTTTTGAAGTATATGAGTATAATAGAGACGACTAATATGTGTCCTTCATTGAGATCTCAGTTATTTAAATGGATCTTTAGTTATTTCATATTGTGTGTGGAAAATCTACATTAAAGAGCCCAAACACTAAAGCTAATACGTGCCAGAATTAACTTTGTTAAGGCAAGTTAATTTAATCTTCCCCCATGCATGTGCATTGTGAAGACTTCTTTAATTATGTGATCACATATTGTTTTTCTTACAAAATCTTCTCCTCTTTCAGTTCACAGAATATATGATCATCACTTAATGAGCAGCTGTTCCATATTTTGTTTTCATGACATTGTTCAGTCTGTGGCCCCACACCTTGTTTACTATAGAATATTTAAGCCTTGCTCTGGAGACACAGTTATTAATTATTATTAATTTGCATTTTGAGATTTTTCTAGTATCATGATAATGCCAAAGTGATTAGTAGACATTGAATTAGCATTACTGCAGGCCTCTGAGATTGGCAGACAGTATGATTCCAATTTTATGGCTGGGGAACCATGGCCCAGAATACTGTGTTCAAAAACTTCCACTAATCTACAGGACCATCCTGAGCTGCAAGTCAAAAGCCTTGACTCATTACTGTCACATGAAACTTTTCCAACTTAGGGCTTCTTGTCTACAGCTATGTATGTCTCTGAGCATTCATCTCTTCTGCAAATTCAAATGCCTCCTCACAGTGAATCACATGGAAAATGAAGAATATACTTTCAGTGACCACTTGTGAAAAAGCTGGTTTGAATTACTGTAATGGAAACTATGTCAAGGAAAGATAGAATCCTGCTTTCTAGACTGACATCCAATTACTCTAAATATTCTTGTTCTTGTTGTTATGTGGTCCCATTTTTTAGTGCATTTCTTTAGAATGCTTTACCAAGTGAACCATCTACAGACACAGTTGTGATTCATCCTTGCAGCAAGGCCATGTTGTGCACTGTATGAAGCAGGTGTGTTCTGGTAACAATAGATATGAGTCATGCCATTACTCTCCATGCTCATGGATAAGATGAGGGAAAAATTGGTTATATAGGCAACCTGGCACTTTTGGCACCTTTTTTCTGGATTTGGTCATGTTAAAGAAATTTTTTGAAAATGTGTCTGTGTGAGAAAAAGAGCCGGAAATAGAGACAGAGGGAAAGATAATGAGTACACACCATTTTAAAATAGAAACTTCTGAGAATGTCTCAACCCGTCTGAATTGTGAGATGCTTGGAACCTTAAAATCCCCCACACAATGTTGTACCATTCTTCTGTTAAACAAGTTGCATGTTTTAATGTTCTGCAAAAACTGTTGCTGAAGTAGTAAGATGTAAAATACCTATTTTCACTACCATCCAACTGGACAGATATTTTCTGATGGCACAGAAATCATGAGAAACTGAAATTTGGTTTCCAGAAGACCCAAAAAGAGGTTTCAGTCATTACTGATTCTCTGCTCAGTTCTCAATGACCTTTCCTACCCCTGTTCACTATCTGTTAAAACTCTTGAGTATAATCCAGTTCTTTACCTCCTGTCTTCAGTACCTTTCTACAGTCAGTTGTCTGTTTGTCTTCATCCCTCGTTCCTCTGGGGCTAGATCTCGGGACTTGTGTACATCTTTCTCATTCCCAGTGGCTCTCCAGCCAGAACTCCATTGTCAAGCTGTGTTTTCAGTTTCTGTGCCTCCAACCATCTATCATTTGGTTCTTTGCACTCCTGTTCCAAATACTGCTGTGAAATGTTGGCTCTTCCCTTATTTTTCCTGTCTGCTGCTTCATTTTCCTTTGGGCAGTAGGGAACTCATAGAACTCTTTTGATATTTGTAAATATCATTGTTAATTTGAGAGCAGAGCCTCTGCTCATTCTAGGACAATGTTGCATAAGCTTAATTTCTTTGCCTGAAAATTTGGACTTAATTTAGAAGACAGAAGCAATGCACCCATGACTGATACTCAAGACCTGATCCTAGTCCAGGCAAACTTTTCTACTCCTGCTAGATACATATCATGTCTACTTCTATTTAGGCATTTCTGCTTTTTTTCCTCCATTGCTGGTCATACTTTATCTGATCATCAGTCTTGAATCCAGATAGTTTTTTCTAGGTGAAAACAGACTTTTGGGATGTTGCATGGGTACAACCCCAGAATTCAGCACTGAAATTAAACCTACCAGTTATTTGAGTTACAGATACCCCTCTTGACACATCCCAGTAACAAGTGGGCACGTTAATCTCTTCAGCAGAATGTTAATGTAATGTAATAACTTGGACAGAGCCTATGCTGAAAAACGCTGCAATATTAATTAGTGGGAATTGTATAGTGCCAGATACTATTCAGTTTACTTACTGCACACTCATGTAAGATTTGAATGTAGAAGGGATCCCTGGTTTATCTAGTGTAATCTTGCTTAACATAGGCTGCATACTCTTGAATCACTCTGTAGCTGAAGAAGGCCTACTCATTATTTGAACTTAAATTTAAAATATCACACAACAGTGCATTTGTCTCTGTCCTTCATAAGTTGTAAAGCTTTGCATAACATTTGAAATATATTTAGGATTTCTAACCAGCTCCGAGAGGGACTGAGCTATTATCTTCATGTGAAAAGTGGTATCCCATGTAAATGGAAACAAGGTTGCACTGGAAAAAACTCACTTGGCATTGTTTAATTATTGTATTTAATTTCAATGCTTTCAAAATGCCCAGTATTTTGGAAGCTTCACAATACTGCCCTCTGCTTCTTTCAGTTTCTGGCTCTTTTACGCCATTGCACTTTGCTTTGTCATCTTGACATCTGGCAAGAAACTTGGAAGAGCTCATTATCAATAAAAGATTAGGGGAAAATAGATGCCAAAACAGCCTAAACTTCATAACATAGTCAGTGTGAAATATTTTAAATGAGGGCAAGGATATTGGATTTGGGGCAAGACGATAATGATGGTTAGATTTGTTAGAATAATTATGGGAGATTTGTTCTCAGTTCCCTGCCTTGCTCACATCAGTCTGTTCATGTCTCTCTGTGACACAGTTCCTTATCAATAAAATGGGAATAGCACTGTCTCACAGATGTTGCTTCACAGATACCATAGAAAGAAGGAAAAAAATAATTATACTCTACCTATTGTAGTATTATGGTTTGTATGAGTACTGTAATACTGATGGTATGTCTCATATGAGAGCTGTTGTTGATGGGTTGGGAAGTTCTAAACCTAAGACGAGTGAATTTTTCCAAACCTTTGTTTGCACAGTTCTCCTCATTGCTTTATTATCTTCCCCTCCCCTTGAGTAATGTTTATGCTTTCATGGTTTGTATTTCCTTTCTCACATCTCCTCACTACTGCTCATATTTCTGCATTGCTCCTGTTCCTCCAGAAGCCCTCTGTCGTGTCCTTATACTTTAAATTTGTGCATTATGCGTGGTAGCCTCTCTCTTTGAACAGTCTGCCCCAAGGCAGTGTCAAGGGTCTTCTGGGCTGCGTGAAGGGGGTGAGGCATTGAGAGTGCATGCACCAATGCCAAGATGAATGAAGTAACAGTCAAATTTAGTGCAAATATATAACTAGTTTATGGGGAAGAAAAAAATATGCATCTGTTTTCACAGCAGGAGTCTCTTAGTTGTGTGAAGTAGTTCTTTGATCTGAATGGCATGTTCTTAACTCATGAAGAATTATTTGTGGGGTTAGGAAGAGCTTTGTTGTAACAGAGAGAAACAGCTTGGCACTGACCATGTCTGTACTCATCATACTTAACAATGTCCTGTTTGTCTTCCTAGTTGGGGTAGCCCAAGGCAAATGTGACCTCTGTTGATAATACTGTGTCCTCACTGCTTTGTTGCTCAAGGTGTGTGTATTTAGGGACAGATTCCTTAGCCGTCTATGCTGAGATGTTTAAAAATTATTGCCAAGTTAATTCTACTACAAGACCTGTCTGTGTCTAGGAAGGAATTGTTCAAACAGCAGAATTGAACTTCTATGGAAGTGAGTTAAGTCTCTTTTCTTGCTGCAAGACCTGCATAAAAAAGCATGGCCAGATTCCAGATCACACAAAGGATAATAATGTAGATTTATGTGCTGTCAAAATTCAATGATTTTCCTATGAAGGGTTAAAACAAAAAATGTGTAAAGCACAGATCAGTTACAGCCTTGACAGCCACCACCACCTCACTCAGCTTTAAGCATCTTGAGCAGTTCCCAATTCACACTGATCTTAAATATTGATTAAATCGCTCAACATTTTGTAGAGCTAATTCAGAGCAATTTTGTAGAGCTAAGGTCTATGGACCTTTCCATGCTAGGTCACACTGGACAACAAGGAAAAGCAGCATTAATCCCTTCTTTCTCCAGAAAGTTGAACTTTTGTAGATCCCAGCTGCTATGAGCTGGCAGTCAAGGAAATGAGTCCTCAGAAAAATAGCAACCAAGACTGTTTTCTCTAAATAAAGTAGACTGGAGACAGGCAAAATCAGTCTACTTCATATACAGTAGAGGAAAATAGGACGAAGTGTCATGCTGGCTGTATTTCTTGCCAAATCATGGCTTAAAATGTAGCTGTGGACCAGGAATATGATCAATGTAGAAAAGTAATGAATTTTCTAGGAGCTAGTAAACGCTGTCCTCCAACTAGCTTAGTACAAGTCTATGTGTTAAAGGCAGAATTTCACACATGGCATAACATTAAAGAGAAATATTCCTTCATAGAATCTTTTTTATCCTGACAAACATGTTTGAGTTCATACTTTTACATTTTTAATAAAAAACAGGTCAAATTTTCTGCTCCTTTGGTCTGAATCTGGAAAGTGACTTTTTAAAATTAAGAATGATGAGCCTAATTCGACAAGCTTACTTATGTGAGTAGTCCCTCACTGACTACTCTGTTTATCAGCGTCAAGGATATCTAAGATCCAAAAGCTCTTTCCTTTAATTTCCTGAAAGGTAAAAGGCAGAAATCTATTTCCAGCACTCGAAGAAGTTTTAGGATGCTTGGGGTCCATCATAACTGAGTTTACACTCCATAATGATGTGCAACATTATAATCTGTTTTGTTTCTGCGATGCATAATAAGTAATTGAGCAAAAACCAAGCTAAAATTGGAGAAAGTAAAATGAAATACATATTGATACAAGTAGAGTATTATCCTCAGTCAGAAGGCTTGTGTTCAACTGAAAGTATTTTTCATGCATTACCTGCCTTTCTCCTTTCCCTTAGCTGGCTACCAAGGTAAGTGGCTGAGTCACCATCCCTGGAGGTACTTAAAAGATGTGTAGATGAGGGATTTAGGGACATGGTTTAGTGGTGGACTTGGCAATACTGGCTAAGGTTTGGCTTCTTTTTTTTTACCTAAATGATTCTATGTACTTAGGTAAACCTTTGAAAAGCAAATATCCTTTATTTAGCATGTTTTGGTGAGCAGTTCCTTGTTCAGCTAGAGTCATGTGCTGATTCTTGAGTTGTTAAAGGCAAGAGATGTTAACATCAGAAAATTAGCCTTCTGTAACCCAAATAAGCAGCTTTGTGTTGATACAGAATATGGAAGACTGTATTTTACTACACCCTTGCTTGCCAGTTTGATTAAGATCGTGTGCCACTTAATTTTCATGGGGTTGTTATTACTTAGAGACCTTTTTATTTTACAGGATACCTCTGAGAAATATATACTTTTGAATATTCAGCAGTAAAACTTGCTGCAAATTTGCAGTAAAACTCTACCAGTGGTTCCTAGAGGTTAGAAATAGTAGTTTTATTTATTTTTTAATGTTTCATTTGAAAGAAAATGAATCTTCAGTTTACCAAAAGAGCATTTCTCCTACATTTAATAATTGGTAGAGATTATACTCATTGTATGACCTAGGAACAATAATCCTGTGATAGCTGTGAGCATCTGGAAAAGATTAGAGCAACCCCTAAATTGCTCTTAGCTGTATGAATGCTGCTGTAGAAGATTTTACATTGAAGTTCTGATCCTTACTCTCTTCTTCTGCATAGTCAGGAATCTGGTCTCTGGTTTATACTTTTAGCTATTTGATATCAAAACTTCAGAACATGTATTTTGGTTGGTAGCACACATATGTAAGGTATAATTTACAGCAAAAGTGTCTTTAGAAATGCAGGTCTTCTCCTGCATCTGTTCTTTCCTTGAAGAAGCGCAGTGTTACATAACCTGGAAAATTGAACTTTTTGTTACAGCACACTCCTGGCACTGCTGTCATCCTTCCTTTCTTACAAATTTCCAAAATCATAGTCTGGGATTTTGATTTACTCACATGGCACATTGTACATGTCTCTTGTGTCAAAGGGTGAACCTAATCTTGATGAAAGATTCATCTAGATCCCATATTGTTAGCCTATTTAGTCTTCTCCAGAGAGGCAAAAGACACTGAAATGTGGGTGTGGTCATTAACTTGAAAATGTTTCATATTAATAAAAAAAAATTCTATTTTACTTGGAAGAGCTGGCATTTCCAGAAATATATTGCTTTCAACTATGATAAAAGGATTCCAACCTGTTTATACTTTTCTTACTAATTCTTGACCACAGAAGCTTGAATAGGGAGAATTTTGTTGGAAATGTATCTATTAAATTGTTATTTAGGTCTAGTTTTTCCATCAGTTTCCTTTAATTTCCAGTTTGGATCAACATATCTTGATATCTTGAAGTCAGAATTCAAAGGTGATTGACATTCATTAGGACACATACAGTACTGACTAGGATTTTATAAAGGACCAGACTGCTAAGCTGCTGGTATAGGCAATCTCACCTCCATTGCTGAGGCTTATATATACTATATAATGCATAAATATAATATAAACACTGCTGGAAATAACACTAGGTATTTCCTGCACTTTTTGATGTGAAAGTACCTTCTAAGGGCCCCTATTGTACGTCAAGGTACATGAAAATCCTGATGATTTCTTCACCCAAAGTGTGAAATAATTATTCCATCTCTTCAGTCTATCTAGCTCTCTTCTGTCCTTCTTACACAGAATCACTAAGGTTGGAACAGATCTCTGAATAGATCTAATCCACCCTCTTTCTCAAAGCAGAGCCAGTTTCAGATGTAGATCAGATTTCTTGGAGCTTCGTACTGCTTTCAATATCTCCAAGGATGGAGGTTCCAAGTTCCACAGACTCCATCTTTATGTGTACCCTGTTCAACCCTCATTGTGTTGTTTTTATTTAATATTGGTTTTGTACAGCTAGCTAGATATGATACTCTTCTGGTATCATATATACTGGTATTTTGATGCAGATGTAAATGCTTCTCATCTAGTCTTCTCTAACTCTTCTTTTTTTCCACAGTCATCCCTTTTTACCCTATTTCCTTACCTTTCTTACATTTGCTGTCATTTTCTCCTGTTTTCTCTTGACCATCTCTCTCTAGCCCCTTCCATTCATAATTTAGGAGGATATTAGTCTTTATTAACATTCCCAATCCTTAGAAAGGCATCCTGACTCTGTTTACCTCTCTGTCACTTCCTGTTGCTCCATGATGTTGGTCTTTGTGCATTCACATAGATGCGTTTAAATTAGGTGATTTCCAGTGCTATTGTAAACTCCTTCAGATTGTCTTCTGACCTTCTTGTTAGCTGAAACCACTCTCACAACACTACCTAATGATTCTCTCTTAGCCAATTCTTCCTTCTCCTCTCACACTGTCAGTTTTGATCTCTTTAAATCTCATCATGGTTTGTATCTTTGGCTCCATTTTTATAGTTTTCTCCCTAATCCTTTCATTCATCCTTTGAAGTTCCTGATCTGACTTCTGCCAAAGTCCTAAGGATTTTTAGTTTTGATCCATCTCTCCTCTCCTTTTACACATCACCTCTACAGGCTTATCCACAAATAAATGCAGTTGACATGTCTGTGTTGGTAACCCAGATGTATATCTGTACTCTAGATATTATAACAACAGCTCAAGACAGGTGTTATAAAAAAGAGCTTCCCTCCTAGTCCCTCATTACTGCTTGTTTTCTTAGTCCCCATCTTTTCTGTCAGGCCACTAATACAGATGTTACTATTCAGGCCTCTTCAAAGTCTCCTATCAAGGTTCTGTATAAATGTCTCAGATTCCTTGCTTTGTAACATGTCTAAACTATGGTTCTTAATCTCATACCAGTAGATCTATTGAAGTTCTCTTAGGGAATATCTGCACCATGTATTACAAAATACATTCTAATACATGGCACAATGTCTCATGCAGTTTTCAGGTAGAAATCTTTGTCAATATAATGATAAAAATAATTTATACAGGCATATATAAATTATATATGCCTATATATACACATAATAAATAATATATACGAGTGGGTAGATTGTGTGTTGTGTGCCTGTGTTTGAGTATGGGGGAGTTTATTTAAGAGATTGGGGTAACAGGTGGAAAAGGTGTGGTAGGCAAACTCATCTCAGGAAGTCTGCTTCATAAGTCTTAAATTTCACTGTTGGGTTTTATTTTCTAACTTCATCCTTGTCTTTCTGCTGCACTCAGCATGTACAAATGTGTCTATATTGTTTTTCCATCATTTCTGTTATCGCTGAATTTAGCTTGCTGTTACGGTACATAGTTGCAAAACGGGGAAAATAAGGATGGAACCCTTGCTTAGTTTTTTTTATTTTGAAAGATACTAATCAATGCTTTAAATTTGGATTCATATTGCCATATTAAATCCACACCAAAAATTTGCTCTCCTCCTAAGGCAAACAAGATCCTGAAAATTTTTATACTGTTCTCCTGGTGTGTTTGCTCATAATCATGAAATTAAATATGCTTCTGAGGCTGAAAACTAAGCTTACCAAAATCAACGTTTATGCCAGCAATGTAGTAGAAAATGCAAAATTCAAGATAAGAAGTCCACATATGTGCTGAGACATACAAATTTAATTGTTTCATGGTCCAAGCATGTGTATTGCTCCCTGGGACAGACAGTTGGCTGTCAGAAAGACAGGAGGGAGGAAGGGTAAAGAGCAGGGCCGTGAATTCAGTCTCCAAACTGTTTTTATTTTGAAAAGCTTTTCATTTTAAAAAGCTTCGAAGAACAGAGATGAGAACATAGTGAGACTAAAGAGTTAAATTACCCTAACATAATTTTGAAGTACTTAATTATTTTTTTTTTCTTAAAAATGCCCCAAATCATATGGGTAATGAGAAGGACAGTATGAATGGAATGATAAAACTTCTACAAAGCAAACCAAGAATATGAAATAAATGGACATTTATTTTGTTTTAAGTTTTAAAAACCCACAAATTACTTTCTTCTTTTTCATCAAAGATGTTTTATGGGACTGTCTCTTTCAGCTGTACTGTATGTGACCTTTAGTAGCCTTTTTTCCTTAACAATGTTCTTTGTCTTCCTCTGATTTGAGTGTTGTTCCCTCATCTGGCATTGAGGTTTTTATCTGTTTCAGACTAAAGGTGATCAGATGTGGTTATGCTGATTTGCAGATTTGCTGGTGTGGTATTGCAAAGCTAAAATTCTGTTGCACTTGTAATAGAGACAGAAGTTAAGCTTTCTGTTAGTCAGGACTACTTTCAAGGCCTTAAATAGTCTCAAGAAAATATTTCAAAGCTGCAGTAGAATTTTTATATATCTGTATCTATGTCTGTATATATCTGGTTGTAAGCAAATGCCCTGTCTGTATGAATATGCTTTCAACATATTTCACTTGCTGATATGTTTATTCTAAGGGTAGTCTATTGGAGCTGCAGAGCTTGAAGAGTGGGGTGCTGAAAGCCTTCGTTCAGCGTAGCATGGCTGGGACAGAGAACTGCAATTAGGAATAAATACAATCCATAGAGTTGATTTGTTCTTCTGTCCTTTCATAAGTATAATATCTGAATTTTTTAAGAGGCAGTCATAGCCTGTGCTTGAAGCTCATACTGATAGCTGTCAAGGTCCACTGGTGCTACTGCAATATGAATTGCTGTTCTGTAATAAATGTAAAAGCCCTTAAGCTTATGGTATTTATTGCTTGCAGAGAAGGTAGATGCCATTCCTAGGGCTTTTTTTTTTCCCCTCTCTGTTGAAGTCTAAGGAGTCACCCTGAAAAACAGGCAGAGGAAGAGATGTGATTTGGCTGCTAGTCCTCAGGGTGCTGGTCCAAATCGTTGCATTCATTTCACATGGGCCATTGAACAGCTCTCAGACCTCACCAACTTCTGTTATTTTAACTGGGTTGGATTTGAACTAGTAACATAAAGGTGGACAGCCCAGTGGACCATTATCAGTCCCTAGTCACATAGACCTCTTTTACCTGTCGTCTTAAATTTGTGCTTCATCAACGACTGAGATTCTAGCACAAAGCATCCAGAACTTTTCATATGGACTACACAGACATTATAAAGCACCTAGGGACACAAAGGGAGTTTCTCTTAACAATTCAGGCTGACTTTAATGCATCACATAAACTAGATTTTTTATACATTTAGTGCTTACAAGTCCCATTAGTTTCCCCCTTACTCCCCGACCTCTCTTTCTTTACTTTATAATAATATTTTTGTGCTGATGTGAAGTTTTATGAGATCCTCTGTAGAATTTTTGCTTTTAGTTTGTTTCGCTATTTTTTTTCCTAACAGAATAATGAAGTGAAAAACAATGGGAAGAAAAATGAAATTATATCCACTGTGATTCATTTATTCACATTATCTCTGCTTGTGTGTGCATGTCCACATCCTTGTTATCTCTTCTTGGGATAAAATTCTGGGCTGTATTACAAACTCCATACAGCAAGAACTGAAAGAACTTTAGTGTTACTTTTAAATAACAGTGTGGTACCATGTACATATTCAATACGTACTTATCACTCTAATTTTGTGTAACCACACTGGTACCATAATACACTAACTGTCATAAAACCAAAATGACATCTTCTGAAATCTGCATGTTATTTAATACAAAGTATGGAACTCCAGTTGGTTATTTATGTATTTGAAAGGCCCATATATATATTTACTATTCAAAATCGCTGCAACAGAAAAAGAAAAAAACAACAAACAACCCCCCCAAACAAACAAAACCCCTAAAAACCAAAAACAAAACTGAAAAAACCATTACCCATTAAAAAACCCCAAAATTATAGGTATTATTAATAAACTATAAGGAGGTTTCTAACTTACATATCAGTATCTATTCCTTTTTCTTAGTGGGGAAGGTGTATTCTTTCCACATTTATGAGCACATTTAAGTGTTTAATTCAATTAAAGGATAGTTTGTAGCTCTAAAGCATGGAAAGCGGTATAAAACCCTGGAAGCTGTGAAAATTGGCTCCACACCCAGTTAGCTCATGCAGCAAAGAATTAGCTGAAAGGGGAAGGCAATTAGGAGCACAACTTTTATGCAGCACTAAGCTGTAGGCATTGGGTTAGCCAACCAGGAGTTATACAGACTACACAAATGAATTCTTTCTCTACTGACACACATACACAAGGAAATCTATCTGCTGTTCCCACCTTACTGTTTAGTAATCACATGTAATGGTGCAGAAACCAGCATCTTTTCAGATGGGAGCTATTTCTGTAGGTCTCCATAAGGATAAGAAAATGGTCCCGGAGGTCAGGTGGTTATGAGTCATTAGACTGTGGTGATCATTAGCAAATATCCACCCTCAGAGCAGTATTCATATATTGAAATTTAGGCTCAGGTCTGTCACTGACAGGACTGGGTTTTCTTTTAATATCACGATTCTGGATTTTTTAATCTACATATGAGGTTGTCATTTCTACATAGTACTTAGATGGTGAATGCATTTGGCATGCTGAGAGCATGTATCAGCCTGCATGGGGAGGCTTGCTGTGCTTAATGTCAAGACTGAGTGCATGTCAGCCAGGTCTGCCCCGTTACTCTTGGGGCTTTGTTAGCACAACCTCTTTCCTGAGCTAATTAATCTCTGACCAAACCTTCTTTGTGTTTGGCCAAGTTAGAGCATCAGAAGAAGAGCTGGAGTCCTGGGTGCCCATAGGCAAGCTCAGAAGGAGGGCTGCATGGGCAAACAAATAATTTTCAGTAAAAGAGATAGGCATATTCCATAGATCCAAAATTGCATGAACTCCCACAGCTTCTGTTTCACTGACATGGATTTCTGTTTTCTGCCTCATTGTGCAGGGTCACACTGAGTGCCTCACTCCACTGATTAGTGCTCTCTTTACTCTGCATGTTAGGAGATGTTCAGCTAGGGAGGCTCTCTAACTACTGCAGAGAGACCAGGATGTGTCCCTGGATGTTTATAATACCATTTTGAATTCCTCAGACAAACTGTAGAATAGGCATACAAAGTGTTATTATTTCAGGGTTATTCAGAGGAAATACAAGTGCAGGAAAATGAATTTAAGCTGGAATTCTGTCATTGCATTCTGTCTTGACACAATCGGGCAGCAGGATCCTGACCATAATAAGAATCTGTATTTGAACGAGGAGTTGAAAATCAGCTTTTTAAGACATCTGAAAATGTGTTTCTTCACTCCCCTGATCTGAATTTGGCAGCAGCATAATTCCTGGGGGCTGCCATTTCAGCGATAGTTCCGACAGAAGACTTGGCCTAATGACCTGTATCAAAGCGAGAAGAACCATGCTGCAGCCAGACACACAGAGAGCTGCTGCTGCCAGGAGACACTGAGAGCTGGGAATGCTTTCTAAAGCCAGTCAGGTGGGGGGCTTGCCATTAGCTCCGAGCTGTATTCTGAGCAGGAAGTTTGTGTTATTTGGATGCAAGAAGCAAGGAAAAAAGTACAAGAAAAGTTCTAGAACTTGTGGAGGGTTGTGAAAAGTCTGGTACTGATTCATGTCTTTGGCTGCAGGTTTGATTTCCTTGATTTGTCATTTGATTTTCACATTTCACGTTAAAACATGTTTTAACGTGAAATATGAAAATCAGATGATAGATCATGTTTGAGATAATTTTAAAAGGAATAATTGTCTGACACAGCCTTTGGTTATTAAAAAAATGAAGCAACTTTCATTTCTAAAATAGTTAGAACAATATTTACAGTGTTCAGCTATCTGGTTTTTTGCTCTCTAGGCTCTAAGGCATTTTAGACTTTCCTCCTAAAGTGCTTTCCTGGATGACCAGTGACATATATTTCTCTCAGCTGTATGTCATAGAGGAGAAGGGTAAAGCCTTGCTATTTATACTAGTCTTGAATGAGATCAGAAGTCAGAGAGGTCACTTTGGGAATTCCCTGAGTGTTGCACTCAGTATGAGTTATGCATCTCTGTTGTGCTAACCTGGGGTACATTCAATTTTCACTTAACGTGTTGCATGCACATAGTTCATAAAGTCTGATACGTCACCAGTTCTCTAATGGCATTGCTTATTCTCAGGCAAGGCATAGATGGCTATGGCTTTGTGATCACAGCAGGAAAGTGGAGGTATTTATATCACTGTAAGTTTTGTTAAAATAAATAATTTCTATTGTTGTACATGTCTTGAAATTTTTGTAGAACATTTGTCAAACCTATGTTATGTTGTATTTATAGTGTCCAGAAACTTTTTTAGCTTTTTGGTTTCCTGAATATCATCGTTTTAGTATAATACATTGTTTAGTACAAATCTGCCATATAGCAGTTGCAATTTTATTGCAAATTACCAAGGGGAATTGTCACATGAAATTAAATCAGTTCAAACAGAAGTTTTTCAGTAGTTTTCTTCATACTTCAGAAGTATATGAAGTGTTTGTGGACAAACAAAAATTAATATTTTTAAATTTCTTTAAATATTGCTTTCTCCATTTGAAGACCACCTCACAAAGTAAGGATAGCTGGTTATACATGAAGAAGCTGTTCCAAAACGTACAGAAGAGCATGTTTCCATTTTTCATCAGTGGTTTGAGGACAGCTTCCAATCTGCAGTGCTGTAAGATGTGATCTGACCGTAGGTGTCTGGATAACACTGGGCTCTTCATGCGAAGGACTACTGCTAGGTTTTGACCCACTTCTCTCCCAGGAATTTCTATAGGAAAAAGTCACAGCCTTTTGTCTGTGATGTGACTCTCCAGATGTGGTCCTGCTGCATTGTCTGTGCACCCAGATGACTGCTGTCTATTCCAAAAAATAAGTTAGGAATTAGGTTTTTCTGTTGTGATCTAAAGGAAGCAATTAATACACTAGGCCAAACAGCATGCCACTTAATATTGATCACCTTATTCTTAGTACTGTGTTTCACTTTTCTTTCTTTAGGATGCCTTGAGAGGCTACCTAGAACAGAGTCTAGACAGTGTAAAAGGAATAAATCAGGTATATTTATAAAAAGGCCTCCAAAGGATACACCTTGGGCAGTACAAGAGCCTGGCCGAGGCTATACTCAAGATGGACCACTCGTGGCACATTTTCACACTTTTATGAATTTTGGTGCATTTACATATTGGGGTTAATTGTCCAATTACAGCTTTAGGTTATGAAGTCCCATCCTCCCAGTTTGCTGTCCTCAGTTCACTGTTGTTTATGCTTTTTGGGCCTGAAGCTGCAACGGTGTTCTTGGGCTGGAAAAGGATTGTTTTGTCTAAACTTTTGCTAACACTCTGTATGAAGTTCAGAGGTATATACTAATACAGTACAGAATCTGAAAAATATGAAAGCTAAAACTTAAGGCATCATTTAAGATTCTGAAATTCAGCCCCTTCCTTGGCTGTGGCTAAATGTTGCAGGAATTGGTTTGTTGTCACTTTGCTTCTCACGCCTTCTCTGGTCCTAAATCCCTCCATCAGATCCACAGTATGGATTTCAGATAAGCAGCTTCAATGGCATAGTGGCTGTAATGTATCAGAGGGTATTCCCAGGGTTCCTCCTCACCACACTGTTTGCCACTGGACCTAGACCACTTAATGCAAAGACTAATGGGTCTTCATAACTGGACATGTAATCATGTGGGAGCAGGTTGATAATGGTTCCAGAATCCAAGCGTGTTAGTTGCCTTTTATTGCTTTCTGCCCAGGTTTCTCCTCTCTTCTGTTATATACAGATTAATGAAGAAAACCAATGAAGAGAAGGGGGAATCACCAGATGGGCTTGTTTGCAGTTTCAGTGTTCAAGTTATTTGCAATTTAAAAAAAATTAAGCTTGTGAAGGAAGATTGTCTGCTGAGACTGCTATGAAGGAAACTGAAGTACCTTTCTTTATGCTGGTGACTTAATACACCACCTTCAGGAGCTTAGGAAACTAGAGTTATTGAATGCAAATTCCCTTACTCTGTGCATAAGTGGTGATGAAAAATCTGTAAAGTTTTTTACTTTATGCAGTGATCAAAATACTGTTGTGTACAGGAGGAATACAAATAGAAAAGAAGATTTAATGACTCATCTTGGAAGATAAAGATGGCATAGAATAAATAAAACACTACATTTAACATTTGCCAGACATAGGGGTGGGCTTTTCTGGTTCCACATGTCATTTATAAAACTTTGTTTTGACTTAGCAAAGCAACCCAAACTTGTAGGAGTTATAAATGGTCAGATTAATGTGTAAACCACTCTAGCAACCACTCTTGGGCATTGTCCTTTTACCAATTAATGTTTGGGAATAAAGCATCTGGAGAACTGAAAAAAGCCTGTATTTTTTAAAGTAAATCAAAATATCTCCTTCACACTTTCATCCTGCAATATTTTTGAATCATTTAGAAATAACGTAGGGATAACTGTGGTAGTTGCTATCACTTGACAGGACACTTTTCATTCTCACATTAAACTATAGTCCATTTGGCCTGTTAACATCCCTTAGTCTCACTGCAGTAACCTACAGAGATTAAGTGGAAGAGTGCAAGCCATGTGTAGGATTTACATGCACAATGGGAGGCAGAAGTTGTTGCTGTGGGATGGTCACCTCTGCCCTGATGCTGCTTGTGCCCAGCAGCCTGCCCACGAGGCCTTGGTACTGTGGGGATGCTGAGACCCAGGTGGTGGCCCTGGAACCCATGCCCTCCCTAAACTGGTCCTGGGGAGGGCTGAGAAGAGGCAGAGGCTGCTGGCAGTGGAAACAGCTGCAAAGTAGCCAAAGCAGTGACATTCATGTAGCTGCTGCTGAGCATTTGCTGCCTGGAGCTGAACAGCTCTTGTGCCCATTCCTTCTTTCCTTCCTGCACAGACTCTGTGTACCAGATTTGCTCCATGCCTGCGCTTCTCTTTTTCTCCCTTGCCTGGTCCTCCTTTCATTTCTTTCAATGTCCCATCTTGCTAGCCTTTTCCCATTTAGGTCATCTGTCTGTACAGCCACCCCTCAATGGACACAGATGGTAGTGGCACTTAGTCTGCCTGTGTGTTCATGCCCTCAGCTGCCTTTTCTCTGCTCTCCCTCTCCAGACTCTCAGCTTTCCTGGCAAGTGCCATCTGATGCTCTCCACTTGTGCAGTGCTTGCACAGTAATGCCACTGTCTTGACTGCTCCGCTAGTCTATGCTAATTAATATGACAATTAAGGGTGCATTATTTTCAAAATTTCTATTAATTTAATGTGAAACCATTTCACCATTATGGAATATACCCTTTTCCTTGAAGTAAGTGTGAAGATGCATTTTAATTTATTGCTGTTGTTCACTACTTTTAATAATGTACCACTCACAGTCTTCATTTCAATCTCCCCTTTGAATGAATGTACCTGTAACATGCACAGTCTACTAGGAATATTAGCAGCCTTCTCATAATATATTGCCCATTCTGAGGCTGTACATTTTGCACTGTACTTTTCTTTAGATAAAAATGGCAAAATTAGGCACAGTGTTCAAATATGCAGTGTACATCAATTAACATTGCATATTTGCAGTCTGTTTTTAATGTTGTTCAATAACCTGTTTAAATTTTTCTTTGTTTTACTGTGCAGAGGTCAGAAGTTTCTCTGAGAATATGTCATTCACATGATTTCAATTTAAGCTGGGGCAGGATGAATACTCGAGCCAATAATTCCTAAAATATGAAAAGAATTGGTAGGATACACTTGGGTATGGAGAAGCAGCACAAGAAACAGGAGAATTCTAAAAACCACTAAATACTGAGCAGATTCTTGCCTGCAAGTGGGAATACGCAAGCAGAATGGCTTTAGAAAGTAGGGAAATCCTGTAAAATATTCATCTACAAAATATGTAGAGAAGCATATTTATTTCTAAAGAAAGGGTGAAAAAAATTACATGCTGAAAAAAATGACAGGATCAAAAGAAACCAGAAAAGACAGGTGTGTTTGGCCTACTAGCTTTGTCCTTACTAGAACGTCTAATAGTCTTATGTTCACAACTTCTGCAGTTCCTGTTGTCACAACCATGCCTCTTCCAGGAAGGCTGGTCATCCCTGTGGCTTTGATGGAGGCTGTACCAGGGGTGACAGTGCTGCAGCCAGCACGCAGCCTCTTGTCCTCTTTGCTCCTGAGACTGTAGGCCTGACCTCCATAATGCTGCCACTATCAACATGGTTACCACAATGGCCTTTAAAATATGTAACCAAGAAACTAAATGGAAGAGCAAAAAGGAATGGATCGCAGGGGAAATGTTAGAGTGAAGTTTTTCTAGGTCTGAAGCTTATATAAAATGTATGCACTGCCTAGGTTTTCCCTTGTCATTTATTTATCATCATTATTAGAGGAAAGGTCTGTGTGAGGCAGAAGTAAATTTATATCTGAAAAATATTTCTTTATGCACAAAATACTTTATTTATGTGCCAAACCTTCCCTTTTCCCCTGAATTCCATTTCATAGCGCTTGTAAGGCATTTTTCCAACATATGTATCTTATTTTTCCTGAACTCCTTATTTTCTCAGACTTTTTTAGTGGCCTAATACCTATTTATTTAGTTTTATACCTATGAAAAAATTAATATTGTTGTGATTCTCATGTGATTTGCTTTCTCTTGGTTTCAATTGAATGCATTTGTCATTCCTCCTCTAACCTGTGTATGGTGATATCTTCTGAGCAGGTACCTTTTTCACTGAATATACAGGCATATGCTTAAGACTTATAGTAATCTATGGCATTATATATGCTTAGAGCTAGTGGGATTCTCATCTCTAGTAAAATTCATAGCAGTTGCAAGAACAACAGCAACAATATAATAAATAAAACTAGTAAGGGTAATATTCTTTTCTTTCTTTTTCCTTTTCATGAAATACAGCCATGAAATATGGAAAACTATCACAGCATTCTGTCTTTTGAGCTAAATGGCTTCTGGTTCCCTAGGGCAGGTCTTTGCATAGTTGCAGCACTGAGAACATGCCTAACACATGTTGATTTAAGTTTTAATGGTGTATTATTCTGTATCATTTATTCAGCACTAGCTTAATGTGACTTTCAGGAAGCAGTTCTTTGTTTACAACCTAAACATTGGAGCAAGGCTCATCCCTATTGAAAAGGGAGTTAGGTAGCCCCTTCTGGATGTACACAAGTCCATGAGTGCACAGATTACTGGTTGAGGTAATTTTGGAGCCACTCTTGATGTCAGGGTCACAGTGACTGAGAAAGGTTCTGAAGAGTGGAAGAAAGCCAGTACCACTCCTATCTTCCAGAAGGGCAAGAGGAAGATCCAGGGAACTGCAGTTCCTTTAATTTTAAATTTCTTGACTGGTTTGTCTGTTGTTTGTTCGTCCAGCACCTGAGCACAAAATAATAAGATTCACTACTTTTAGTTTATAAACATAGATTTTTCAAAGCACTGAATGTTATGTGGAACTGCTTATGCTGAAAACAATGTTTCTGTTGCTGTTAGTAGGAGTGTCTGATCCTGTTATTTCTGCCAGTTAGGCTGTGTGGTGCCAGGCTTGGAACTAGAGGTGAAGAACACAGATGGCATCACCTGCTCCATGTCTGGTTGGAATGACCTGACTGCCATGACACAGTGGCTCTATGGCAGAGGCAGAGACAGCTGCAGAGTCTTCTGGCAAGGTTCAGCTGTCCTAACCTTCCTGTTCTGCCTCATTCTGCTCTAGTTCTGACATACCTAGAGGATGTTAACCTACTGCTGCCATCATTTGCTTCATACGCTTGCATGGTAGTAATTAGTATAGTGGAACAAATTATTTCAGCTTGGCAGATAACCAGTCTTGACGATGTGAGGCCATATGATTAAATTCTAAGGATTTTTGTTTGCTCAGAAAACCAGAAAGTATTTAATTACCAAAAAAAAAACCAAAACAAAACAAAAAAAAAACCCCAAAAAAACCAAAACCCAAACCCCCCCCAAAAAACCCCCCAAACCCAAAAATTTTTGGAAGAATGATCTTAGCACTGTTACTTTCCAGTCTATGTGTGTTTGGAATTTTAAGCTTAGTGGAAACTTAGTTTTTCCATTCTATTCATGTTGAAAACAAACCCACTTCTTAAGAAAGCAAGATAATCCAAAAATCTCCATTCTTAAGAAACTGTAACTGTATTTTTTCTTTTCACATTCTTGTTCAACCTTACTGTAGTATATTACAGTGTAAGCATACTGCTGTTGTCCCTATTCTTTTTTTCATATTTCCTCTTCAAGCAGTGAGTTTCATCTATGATAATGTTTGATTTTGTGATAAATTATGATATACAGAGAAGGCCTTGAAATGGCATAGCAGAGTGAACACAAAATTACAAATTGCTTGCCTCTTCCACCTGAAACTTCCTTACTTGTGCCAGAGAAAGATCAAACCTTATTAAACTCCTTATTAAACTTCAAACCTTTTTTCCTGAAATAAGAGAGTTTTATCTTGTTTAAATTACCATCATTATGCTATACAGTTTTTTCAGAGTTTTGTATGTTGGTCATACTACTGACCAGAGTAAAACAATAGCACAAAATTACAATAGCAGATTAGTTCCAGAGTTTTTCTACTCCTGTTTGTTGAAGAAACACACTTCAGATAGAATTTGTGTGCTATGTGTATTTATATATATAAATCTCAGGAGGTGGGAGAAATAGATTGAATTGGTTTGTTTTGGATCTTAAGTTGGTTATTACATTTTTCTGTTTTCATCTTTCTGTCCCTCCCTCTCCTGATTTTCTTGTTTTTATTTATCTGGTATAAATGGTTAAAATGAAGCCAAGAGAGAATACTACTCTTCAGTGAAGGACTGTCAAGTGTACCTGGGAAACAGAGAGGTGAAGAAATGGATTAGATGGGTTAGAGCTCCTTCAGCCTTTAAGTATCTCCTGTGTTTGGGACAAGCACCAGGGTCATGGGCAATATGGGCTAGTCCTGAGGGTCTGTATAGTGCTCCATGAATCCGTGTTGTGTTCATGTGGATTGGGGTGGTAAGAGCCAAAGCAGGTGGAGAGAGGATGTAATTACCCCCTGAGATTTCATATATATTATTATATATATAATATATCTCAGTAAAGAGAAGCTGATAGGACAGCAGAATTTCTTTGTGCTTGAGAGCCAAGTAATTTTGTTGGTTTCATTCATGTGAGAAGCCTTAACTGTGTGCAGTTGTGTCAATGTGCCTGTGAGGGCACATTGTGGGTTGTTTTGGCTTGAGATTTAGTATGAGGAATTAAGTATGTAATCCCAGCTCTGTTATATTTATTTGGGCCATTGTAAACTTGCTGCATCATGTTAGAAGAAGGGCTTCTGTGTCTGAAAAGGAGCCAGGTCATTCAAATAATGTGAACGGAAAGCTGTAGAAACCACTGAAGCATAAAAATACACAAATGTACAAATCAGGAGAAGAGCATCACAGATACATACCAATAGCATTGAGAAGGAAATCTTAGGAAGTCTACATAAGCAGTGTGTAACTTCTGCAGGTAAACTGAGAGAGATATCCTTTACAGAGAAGATGGGATATTTTTTAAGAACAATAAATGACAGTACACGGCACACTAACAGCAATAAAGCTGAAGTCTAATTCTTGTTCCACTATATCTCTTCAGTTTTGATTTTGTCTTAATGTTACAGAAAGGTTTTGGTTGTTTTGTTGCTTTTTTAAAATATTGATTTATACTTTTCTCTTTCTTATTTTAAAATATAATTTTGCTAACCATTGGAACTACCCCTATGGTTTTAGTGCTATAGGAGGTATAATAGCATGGGGAATTGTGCCTTATGTCAAGAGGGTTTTTTTTCCCAGAGAGGAAAAATGAAAGATACTCAAAAGTTCAGGTTCAGTGTAAGGCTGCCTACTGTGCATCCTGGGGCTGTGAGCTGTTTGCTTTCTGATGTAAGTGTGAGAATTGGAGGTACTGCTCCCTCTTACATGATCTGAGCAGATTATATGACAGGCAGCAGATAAATCAAGCAGGCTGTTATGTGCACATTCATCCATGAGCAGAATGTAATACTGGGTTGTGGCATGCTGCTAATGACTGAACCTAGTTGATATGAATGAAACTCGTAGTAAAAAGTATTCAAAATATTAAAAAGGTATTAAAAAATAAGAGACAAAAAAACAGAATACAGCAGATGCTGTAGTAGGCAAAAGTAAAATAGGTTTAACCCCATTTTTAGAATAAGATGATTGCCACATCTTCTGTATGCCTCCTCAATCCCCAGAATACACACCCAGCAGGTATGGTGGTTCTCTAATTTCTGCATATTTGCTATGAATCTTTGGCTTTCATAAAGTCAGTCATAGTGATGTCAGAAGCAAATTGGTTTCAATGTCTATGTCTATACAAAGTAAATAAAAAGCACCCTGGCTCCCTGTCTGGCCCTGAGGGCAAGTGGCAGGGCATGGCTTTCATCCATATGGCTTAATTTCCTACTTCACTGAAACGTGTCAGCATTGCCTGTGTTGCATATTGGGAACCATCCCAGGCTTTCCTAGCCCTCCAAACTATGCCCAGGTGTTGTCTGGAAGAGTGCTGGTTCCCTTGACTCAAATCTGTGCCAAGCTGTGTACCAGCAATTAAATTCTGTGGACAGTTTCATGCCATAGTGCCCAGGCATGAAACTGTGTGTTTAGTTCAGTGGTGATGGCTGCAATGGAAGCTGCTGGCACAATTTATCTGGTAAGAGCTGTAACTGTTAAACTGTAGGGGTACCAATTTAGCTGGATCTTCACAGGACCAGCAGTAGAATGAGGAGAATTGAGGGTAATCCTTTCAGTATGAGTGTTGTCACTCATAATAGTACTAATAATAGTATTGTTCTGGAATAAATACTATACCTCAAGCACTGATGTTCAACTATGTCATATGTCCATTCTCTATGAGAAAAGTACACATTCAATGGCAGTTTTACATCTTCATTTTTCTCATTTCTTTACGACCTATGGCCAGTTCTCTTTCATAGAATTGCAACTACTGTTTATTAGCCAGTATTTTCTATGGATGTATAAAGTGATTTTAACCAGTTTCTCTACATAAAAAACAATGGCTGCTTCTTTTAATTTTTTAGTCTTCCCTTGCTTCCAGGACAGACATATCTGGGCTTAAATCGCAAACATACATAAGAACTTTTCAACTGCTTTCATCTTTCTTCCAAAGCTATGAGACAGTTGGCAGCTCTAGCTAAGTAGAAGCTTTCCACTTCAGCAGTCCATTCAATGACATAAAGCTGTAATTACAAATGATTCAGTACATTTTTCATCAGGAAAAAAGACAAGAACTATGGAACCTTACGGTTCAGGAGAAAATTTTCCAGCATGAATATTCAATGCCTTTACTTTGCCTCTGCAAATGAATACATTTTAGTGTTGCAAGGCGTGCTTATCTTCAGTCTACGCCACTGCAACAATCACATGTAGACAACTTGCAGGTACAAGACTAAATCAGAGTCTATGGGACACCTGTGTTGCTTTCAAACTTTATGCCAGAAAACAAAGGTATGTGCAAAGAAGAACATGGAAAACATGAGTGGTTTTGTCCTGATTTTTCTTTTGGAAGATGGATGGAAATTATATTGGAATGTACTGAGACAGGGGCAATGAGAGGATACAACCTGATCGTTACATCATCATCTTTTTTTTAAACTCTTCAGCTCATTATATAGCAAGCTAATTATTTATTCTGATACCACACTCACTGAGGTGAGGACAAATTTATTTGTCTGCTGATGCCAGTGACATGCGCATTCATGTGTCATGTGTCACAGTCACAGCCATGTCAAATTGAAGGCTTATCTGCCACTGGTGATAAGAAGGAGGCTTTATATACCAGATAGGGCTTTTGCAAGTGAAATTGTACATATAGTTTTAGACTTTGAGAAGAAACAACGTCCTTTCAAAATGATTAGTAGGAATCTATTGCCACTAATAGAAAGCCCATGGGAAAACTTAAAAAGCAGGAGATTGAAACCGCATAGATACGGAGTAAGAAAATCTAGTGTTAATATTCTTTTCATGACATGACTTTTAAAAATTCAGCTTTGAACATGAAGTTGATATTAATTTGTCTGTAGAAGGGTCATTTTTGTAGGATCTTAACTTGACCTCTATGGAATCAAATCTCTGTGATTGATTAGGAGGAAAATGAGATGAATTGTTGGACCTAAATAATAAACAAAAATCTTTAGGACCTTCTCTTCCTGCTGGATTGCTATTCTGAGCATGCTCAGTAGAAATTAGTGACATTAGTGATTAATAACTGACAGTCTCTTTAGAGCAATGCTTTAGAATCTGCCACATTAGTTTCAGGCTTGCAATTCTTAAAATAGGTTTCTGAAGTAATGTGTTCTCAGATCAAACCCCTGCCTTTTATAGGACAGAAGGAGCTTTCCTGAATATTGAAAGATGCAAGGATTCTTTATTGATGATACATTATTTCTTCTGATAGTGGAAACTGGTCCCTGAACACTTTTGCAACAGGAATACAAAATAGTGGGTAATTTAGTTTAAGCTCATTTTTAATAATGACAATTAGAGATGCATTTCAATAAACTCTGTTTTAGTTCTAAATGTATTTCTGCAAGTGTTTGCTTACTATTACCTGCAAAATGGTTTGTGCTGTTCTTTCTCTCCCTGAGGAGGTTAAAGTTTAAATGTAAATAGTTACACGGTTTAGGTTTGATTCAAAAATCTGTTGGCCATTTGAATGACTCCTTCAAGAAATTAGGGACTTCTCCTGGAAACTGCATTCATTGCCTGAGGTGAGAGTAGACTCATATTTTATGTAGCATATAGATAACTTAGCTTGATTTTTTTTTACCATACTTATGGCTTCCTAGCTTTACTGCAGTCTTCAGCCAGATTAGGTGCCTGTAAAAACTATAAGCTTTTTAATTGCACTACCAAAAGATAGTAAAATATTAAAAGCAAAGGAAGAGTACTCTTTGAAACATCAGATTATCTGTCATTTAAGTGTTTTACAATTTCTCATTTTCAGGAGGCATGCAGAATGTGCATGTCCATTAAAATATAAATCAATTATTTGCCAAGGTTTGTTCCTTCTTAACTTGTTCCAGTCCTGTGACATGGTTGCTGGATGATCTGATCTGGAGGGAGTGAAGGAAGCAAACACTTTCACTATGGCTTGTTTCCAAGATGATGAAGAGATGAAGGATTCTTGTAGGAAGCACTCCCTTTTACATACACTGGTCTTTCATCTCATAAAAGATGTCTGCTTGTGTGACTATTCATGAAAATACTTTTAAAATATCTTCTTTATCATATTTGATGGCAGAAGATGAGTGGGAAATAGAGAGGCCACAAAATCTTACTTTTAAATAAGAAATGTAGATTGAAATAATTGAGTGAAGTGTTGCTTAACCCTCTTTTTTAATATTTTTCCCTGTATTTTTATTCTTTGTCTTCCTTTTTTTATAATTTATTCTAACTTTTTGTTGCTCATGATAGCCCTTACACTCTCTTGCTCTCCTAGTAGCAACTTACAGTATAAGATTTCCTTGGATTTAGCCAGGAATACACCTGCATGAACAGCTGGAGAACTCAATAGCAAATAATTATCGTGGTCATTCTAAAATTCTCTAAAATCCAACTTGAAGTCAGATGGAGAGAATTTATCTCCATGAAAAAAGCATTTTCCCAGGCTCTTCATAAATTTTGGCATATTTTTTTAAAGATCCTGATAGCTGCAACTGTCATCATCTTTGAGTTACAAAACTCCAACAATTGCAGCTGGTAGCTTTCGAACTCTTCACTGACTTATTAAATGGGAGCTAAGCTCTCTTGAAAATCTGGCATCATGATTATAACAAGATTTTTTAAAAAATAAATTCCAAGTTGCAATTGTGTAAGGATCTCTATTTTCTGACTTGAAGGGTTATTTTTTAGTGTTTGGGACTGACATCTGTATTAGAGAAGAGAAGAGAAAGCTGGGAATGGCCTTACATGAGGAGAAATTTCTGCTGAATAAATCAAAACTAAGCTTTTCCAGTCACAAGAACAACATTTCCCCAAAGAGCCTTTTCTTTTAAACAGGACTTCACTTCACTACTCCCCCACACCAAAAGAAACATTTGAAATGTTTCCAAAAAAAGCAGGTGTATGCTAAAGGCTTCATACCATCAGCTTTTAGCATGTAAACTATGTTCTCTCAATGAGACTCATCACATGATACTGAGCATAATAGTGATACTGGGACCCACTTGGGCTGGCAGAACTGAATAGAAATCAGACCAGTCACTTGGCTGGGACCTGTTCCAGTTTTATTTTGGATGAAAATCAACTTTCTCTGAACCATTCCCCTCCGTTCTCTATCTGTCTCCTCCAATCCTCTTCCTTCTGGAAAAAAACACATAGTAATAATTGAATTGTTTATTTAATTATGTTTTTAAGTATCCAAAAGAGATTGTTTGTCACCTACATTTTCTTCTATTTCATTTGGACTACCTCAGTGGTAGTATTTTTAATAGAAATACTCTTCATCTCCATGCAGGATTGATCTCTGTCATCTGCTTTTACAAATGAGACTAAGTTTTTAGACTTCAGCATTTCTGATGTTATCTTAAAGCTAAGATACTTTTCTCTGTGTGAAGTCAAGGACACTATGGTGGAAGCTTAAGTCTAGGGGTTGACCATACTGTCCTGATCCCTAAAGGTCCTGTCTCATTGGCTGCTGCCAACTTTATCCTCACACAGAGATTGCTGCATCAGTGTGTTCTGGTATGCATGTAATTGGAAGCATTCAGCAATCTAGCAGGATGAAAGCTCCAATATAAATGTAAATTATTATTATTACTATTCAGCATATTAACCCAATATTAAAATATAGGGGGCTACAATTTCAAAATACAATGTGGCCGAGAGACTTATAAATCCCATTTCCTGTCCGTATCATTCATTAATGGGATTTTTATATTTGGACTAACAGATGACTTTAACAATGCCAGTGCATGTATCAAGTATGAAATATGGCATGAAAGTGACTTATGATATATAAAGCCTAGTGAGTTTGGAAGAGAGATGTTCATGGAACTACCTTCCCACACCCTGCCCCAAATCCTGCAGCTTTGACATTTTCTGCTGTCTTGAAAATAAATCAAGAATAAGAGCTCATCGAAGGTGGAAAGGCTGAAAAACCAAATCTACAATAAAGTCTGCAGGAAACAGAGGTGCAGACTTTATCTGTTTATGTGACCAAGTTGTGGGCAACAAGGAAGAAAAGAGTAAAACACACTATTCTTGTGACAGCCTGAAGATGTTCTTCATGGCTGTCATGCTGGTAACAGAGCTTATGATATGGAGAATACTTTTCCATCCTCATGCCTCCTGATTTTTCTCTGTAGCAATTTGCCATTAGCAGATCCTAAATAGTGAATAAACAAATTCAGCTGTCAACAAATTCAGGTTCTGTTAGCCAGTGTCGCCAGGAGATTTTGACCATTTTGAATTATCAGAGGAAAAGAAGCTTTGCTTTATGAGCTGATAAAAACCCATTTAAATAAGGTTAGTCTTTGATGAAGAGTACTACTAAGCTCTTGTCCAGGCCTCAAGGGCTCCACAGCCCTGGCAGCCCTTTCTGGACTCTCCTTAGGCCCCGCTCTGCCCCTGCAATAGGCCCAGCATGGTAGAACCTGATCCACAGGCAGTCTAGTACCTTGCCCCTGTTGTGGGTGCTATGGGACATGCTCTTGCCACAACACTAGACCTTATCTCAAGAGTCTTCCACAACTCCAAGCCCTGCAGGTCACTACAGCCAACCTCCAGAGTTGGGGGTCATAACCCTGCACCTGCAGCAACCTCTGAACCCAGAACCCCTCAGAAGTGACTGACAGGAGTATGGGGTCATTTTAGTCTTTTAGACATTCAGTTTTTAGGTTAGATGTCCATAGCCTTTGCTGCCTCTGTGTCTTAGCAGCTCTTGGGTCATGGTGCTAATTGTAGGCTGGGTCATCTCTGCAATCCTGGCCTCCAGAACTCTGTCAGCACTTTGCAAAGAATGGACTTTGACAGTTCAGGAATAACATCTAATAAATAAATAAATAAAGTAAGAAAAATAAAAATGGAAAACAGACGTCCAGAAGAACTGCTATAAGGATGGTGACTGTACATACTGACTTATAACAATAATTTGCTGATTGTGTGTTTCAGTCACCAGACACTTCTGAGTCTACTGATGACAGATAATGAAAGGGTGCAAAACCTCGAGAATAACCTTTCACTTTTGGGGTGCACTTCCATGCCTTAGTACATTGTTGTGTTGGAGTTCCCATTCTAGGATTAGAAGATATGGATCATGTTTGGGGTGGACAGCCTCACTGTTGTTGACATACTTCAACCTCTCATGGACATGATATAGCAATGGACACTTTGCACTGTTCTGCTCAGGATGTTTTATGCCAATCCAGATGTGTAGGTAAGCATGAATGTTCTTCAGTGCATCATGGACAGATAATGCTTGACTGGGATTGATTTCCCACCCTTACCTGATAGCTGCTGTAGGAGGGATAAAGCCCTGACATACTGACTGCAGTAATTGCTAACTTCTCACTTCATGAAGGAGGGGAGAGCTGTCTTCCTTGTGTATGGTTGAGTTCACAGAGCCCTAAAACCAGTCTTCTTTATCATTGGATAAAGCAGTGCATTCCAAACTGCAGAAATAAACAGCAGAAAGGCCCAAACTGGCCCGGAGCTGCCATGAGCATGAGGCAAGGCATAAGACTTATTTGAGAAAGGGCAAGTACTAGTAGAAATAATGTGACTGGCACAACACTCCAGTGAGAAAGTCTTGCTGAGCAACCATCCCAGCACAGTGATAAATCATCCTCACCTCAGCTGATCTGTTCAGATGATGCTGCACACCTTTTATTTACCCAGGTGTAGGCAATGCTATCCAGAGGTTGTGCTGAGGTCAATAGACAAGGGAGTACCAAAAGGCATGTTGTACTGGTTTTGGCTGGGATGGGGTTAATTTTCTTCATAGCAGCTCATATGGAGCTTTGTTTTGGATTTGTGACCACAACAGTGCTGTTTACACATTGGTGTTTTACCTATAGCTCAGCAGTGCTTGCACAGCATCACGGCATTTTGTGTTTTTCATGCTGCCTCACCAGCAAGTAAGATGGGAGTTCACAAGTATTTGGGAGGGGACACAGCCAGGGTGGCTGATCAAAGGGATATCCCACACCATATGGTGTCATGCTTAGCAATGAGTGTTGGGAGGGAAGTTTGCCAGGGCTGCTGTTGCTTTGGGAACTGGCTGGTTATCAGTCAGCTGATGGTGAGCAGTTGGGTTTCTTTGCATCACCTGTTTTTCTTGGGTTTGTTTTTATTTGCTTAATTTTCATTTTTTTTTATTACACTGTCTTTACCTCAACCTAAAAGTTCTCTTGCTTTTGTCCTTCCAATTCTCTCTGCCATCCCTGTGGAAGAAGTGAGCAAGTGGCTGTGTAGCATTTAGCTGCCTACCACAGTTAACCCACAGCAGATGCGCAGTCTCGTCTGTACAGCATTATATATTTAAACATCAAGAGATAAATACAGAAGTTTCTAAAGCATGTTTCTATATGTACTCTGCTTAAGAAGAAGAAAACCTACTCTCTAAGCAGACAGCTAATGTTTACACATGTGACTGCAAACACTGCGTACTTAAAATACTGGGATCTAAGGGTTATTGTAGCCATGTATATTAATCCATAATTAATCCATGCTGCCAGACTGCTAATTTTTCATGGTTAGGAAGAGAATTTTTTGAGCAGTATAACTTTATTGTTGTGGATATTTGAATTTTGCTTTCCTTTATACATTTTCCCTTTTCCTGTCATGGAAAGAGGAGATAATAGCTCCCATCTGGTAAGAAAAAAAATTTGTGCAATAATTGTATGTTTTTTGATGGAGTAGAATAAGAATAGGTAGCAAAATAGAAATTCAAGTATAATCACTTATAACTTTGTTGTGTGTTCCTATTTGAATCCTTTAGGACCATCATTACTTGTATTCTTTGGAACAAGTTGAAAGATTTCAGAATTTTAATTTCAGTTCATTACAAAAAAAAAAACTCTGAAATGTTTTGTTTTAGTATTTACCTACATACTCTGAAAACTCTATTAACAGCTCTGAAGTGCTCCTATATTAGAAGGGAACCAGAAATTTCCCAGATTTCTGACTGGGAATTAGTGACTTCTCTGAGTAAGAGTTGAAAGAAGTCTAGTAAAGTCATCTAGCATGTTCCCGAAGCTGCCAGGCTGGTAAAAGAAGGCTGAAGTTATGCTGCAATTGATCTGGGGCTGCAGACAGCCTGATACAATTTTGAATAGCTTTGAGGCTGTTTTAAATGATGTCTGAGACCAAGTTAGGCTCTCATGTCAGAGAGACATGAATAACTTTCTGCTTTCTCAGCTGAATATTGAGGAATTTTATTAAAGGAAAGAGGAAAAAGTACAGCTTTATGAAAAGAAAGTAGAATTACTGCTTCAGAAAAATGGAGAATGCATATTCAACTCTGATGTACAGTATAAACACATTGATCCCTAACTGAGATTGGTATCCTATTGTGCTATATGGACACAGAGCTGAAAAATGCTACCTGCACAGATATGATGCTATCTGAAGAGACAAAATGGGAGGAAAATCAGGGTAAAGATTTTAGCAAGGGTAATCCCTTGCTAATAACAGGTAAAGTGAGGAGTCCTGGGTTATTCTGAAAGTTTCTATACAGCTCAAGGCTGGCACTTGGATGTTCCAGGTCTGCCTTCTGCTCTCACCACCACACAGCTCTGACTCTGCTGGGGGACAATGAGTGAAGGCTCCAACTTCCCCTGCTGTCACTCTTCCTTGGCACTCCATGTGTGCCCTATCACTTAAAAGGCAGAGCAGTTTTCAAGTGATATAAAACATGGTCCAGGGAAGAGTAAGGTCCTCTATGTCTTACTTTGTATTGGATGTACTTCTAGTGCACCCATTACTTTAGCTTGGCAACCACTGTTGCGCAATATAAGGAATTTATGCATTTGTTGTTGAATATGGTTAACTTTTCCCAGACCGTGAGGTTTTTAAATGAAGATTGAGCTGTTAGGAGAGGCACTATGTATTTTCATGTCTAAAATCAAACTGTGGGTAGTAGAAACAGAATTTTTTTCTTCCAAAAGTGCTTACAAAGGTAGGTCTCGACTATTAACCAGGTGTGACTGAAGCAGTGCTGACTGAATTTTGCAGAGCTTCTAGCAGTACCCAGTAAGAGGGTTCTGTCATACTCAGCTCAGTTCAAATAGGTATAATTTACATTTTAGTAGTGTTAACTGTTTCAAAGATGATCAGTGTTAATTAGAAAAATGTGCCATGCTGTGGAGATTGTGTCAGTCTACTGTGAGAGACATGTCCCTGTAAGGTAGAAGGAGACAAGTTTAATCTCGTTCAAGAGCCTTGTCAGAAGTTCAAGTGACATGGAGGAGGAGCCTAATGGTCTTAGGCAGGGATAATATGAATATCATTTAAGTATCTGTATAATTTTCTATGATTTCACTATTGTTGCTCCAAGATAGATGAACTCTTAGACTTTTGTGTGTCCCTGAGTGCACCAAATGTGTTGAGGCAGTTGTATTCTCTCTGCCCTCATTTTATATAAACCTATTTTGCATTAAATTAATACATTATTCTACTGCATATCACAATTACTGAAGAAACGGCATGTTAATCACAAGCTAGACAAGGGCTGCAGAGAATGGTTGCCTGTTTGGCACTGCCTGTTCTCAGCATGCCAGCCCTCTGTTCCAGTTAAGCCTAACAGCCCAATGTCATCCATGCATTTAAGTGGTAATCAGGGGACACTTCCAAACCCACCAGAGCCATCTTGTGGCATTTTGAGTAAAAATTGGTCTTACAGATGAAGCTGAGATGTTGTACTGCTCTCCAAAACATAGAATCACAGAATCACAGAACAAGCTGGGTTGGAAGAGACTCATAAGGATCATCTAGTCCAACTCATGTCCCTGCACAGCGCCATCCCCAAGAATCACACCATGTGCCTGAAAGCATTGTCCAAATGCTTCTTGAGCTCTGTCAGGCTTGGTGCTGTGACCACTTCCCTGGGAAACTGTTCCAGTGCCCAGACACCCTCTGGGTGAAGAACATTTTTCTAATATCCAACCTAAACCTCCCCGACACAACTTCAGGCCATTCCCTTGGGTTCTGCCACTGGGCACCACAGAGAAGAGATCAGGGTCTGTCCCTCCTCTTCCCCTCACAAGGAAGTTGTAGCTGCAGTGAGGTTTCCCCTCAGTCTCCTCCAGGCTGAACAGACCAAGTGACCTTAGCTGCTCCTCATGCAGCTTCCCCTCAAGGCCCTTCCACTGTCTTTGTTGTTCTCCTTTGGATACTCTCTAATAGTTTATATCCTTCTTACACTGTGGTGCCCAAAACTGCACACAATATTCAAGGTGAAGCTGCCCCAGTGCAGAGCAGAGCAGGACAATCACTTCCCTTACTTGGCTGGTGATGCTGGGGCTGATGTACCTCAGGACAGGGCTGACCCTTCTGGCTGCCAGGGCACTGCTGGCTCACGTTCAGTTTGTCAACAGGACCCCGAGGTTCCTTTCCATGCCACTGCTTTCTAGAATCTCAGTCTCCAGTCTGTCTGTACAGCCAAGGTTGCATTCTGCCAGCACCTGTCATTCCAGCTATCATTCCAGCTATCATTCCAGCACCTTCCCTTGTTTGGTGATTGCCTAGTCCTCCATGTTGAGGTCTCTCTTTAGAGCCTTCCTGCCCTCGAGGGAGTCAACAGCTCCTTCCAGTTTTGTGTCATCTGTGACTTTGCTCAGTGCCCCATCCAGTCTCGCATCCGAGTTGTTCATGAAGATGTTGAAGAGCACAGGACTCAGGATGGAGCCCTGTAGAACCCCACTAGTGGCAGATCTGATGTCACCTCAGCTGCTATAACTCCTTGTGCCTGACCCATGAGGCTGTTATTCACCCATCACATGATGAATGCTGGACATTTTATCCAGATGGATATTATGAGAGTATCAACAGCTTTACTGAAATCCCAAAAAATTACATCAGTTGGCTTCTCTTGATCAACTATGTCGGTTATCTTGTCATAAAAGGAAATCAGGTTTGATAAGCAGGACTTTCCTCTCATGAAGCTGTGACCAGTGACTGTGTTGTCTTTCAGGTGTTTTTCAGTACCTCCCAGAATAATCATCCCCATAATTTTACCAGCACTGAAATGAGACTGACAGGTGTGTATTTTTCAAGACCTTCATTCTTTCCCTTCTTGAAAACTGGGACAACATTTGCCAGCTTCAAGTCAGCTGGGACCTCTCTGGATTCCCAAGACCAGTCAAAAAAATTATCAAGAGAGGTTTACAATGACATCAGCTAGCCCTTTGGAATTCTTGGATGAATATTATCAGGTCTCATAGATTTGTAGGGATCCAGGTAGAACAACAGATCCCACACCATTTCAGGGTCAACTGGAAGTTATTATTCTTGCAGTCATGGTCTTATAGCTCAGGGCACTGAGACCCCCGTGGTCTGTCATGTGTGTTGAAGATGGAGGCAAAGAACGTGTTTAGCACGTCTGCCTTGTCCATGTCCCTGTTTTTGAGGTGACCATCCACATCCTGTACTGAACAGATGTTATTTTTACACTCCTTATTGCCATCAATGTATTTGAAAAAAGTTCTTTCATTGTCCCCCACAGTTCTGTCACCTTGAACCACAGCTGAGCTTCAGCTACATTAATTATCTCCCTACAGTGGCAAGCAGCAGCTCTGTGTTTTTCCCATGTTGCCTGATCTTGCTTCCATTGGGCATATACCTTTCTTTTTTGCTTTACTTCCAAGAGAAGAATCCTGTTCAGACAAGCCGGCCTTCTGCCTCATCTGCTTCACTTAGGACATTTGGGAGCTGCCTGCTCCTGTGTCCTTTGGAAGTAATGTTAAAAAAGTAGCCAGGACCGATGGATCCCAGCACCTGTAAAAGCATTATCCCAGGGTACTTTAGTCACTAGTTCCTTGAGCAGCTGGAAGTCTGCTCTCCTCTTATCCAGAACTGAAGATTTGCTGGCACTTTTCTTGCTGTCAGCAGAGATTTTAAATTCAATTGCTTCACGGTTGCTGTGGCCAAGATGGCCGCCAGTCGCCACTTTGCTCATGCTATCCTCTCTGTTGACAAGAAGCAGATCAAGGAGGGCATCTTTCCCAGTTGTTCCCTTAGGGCCTGTTCCACAAAGTTGTCATCCAGATTTTTTAGGAATCTTCTGGCCCGTGTTGTACCAGCTGTATGATGCTTCCTATTAATTTCTGGCAAGTTGAAGTCCTCCCTAAGAACAAGAGCAGTGGACTTGGAAGCATCCCTTAGTTCCTCAAAGAATAATTTGTCAGTATCATCTTCCTGGCTGGGAAGTCAGTCTATAGTGGACTCCCACATTAATGTGATTTGTTTGCCCCTTGATTTGTACCCAAAGGCTCTCAACTGTGCGATTGCTGACTTTGAGTTCATACATTCTAACCCTTCTATCGTATACAGTGCCACCCCTCTGCTTCTTCCACCTTGCCTATTGCTCCTGAAGAGCCTGGAACTGTCCAACAGGGCACTCCAGTCACAGGACTCATCCCAACAGTTTTCACTTATGCCAGTGATGTAAAATAACTGGGCTCAAGGCCAAAGCCTTGAGCTTCTCTAGTTTGTGCCTCATGCTGTGTGCATAAGTATAGAAACATTTTGGGTGTAGCATTTTATGATGTTTTATGATACCTTTTTTAAATTTAATTTGGAGACCTTTCTCCTAAGTTTTTAAATGTTTTGGGGGGCTGGGTTTGGTTTGTTTTTCTGGTTTTTTTTCAGAAACCAGAGCAGATCAGGGTTAAAATTAACATGGATTGGGCCTTATTTTTGGCTTAGGAAGCTTATATGAAATGGTGGACAAGGCCCTAGGAGACCACATTTAATTACTGTATTTTATTTCCTGTATGAAATCAGGAAATTGTGTTGTCTTTAACAATGATTAAGGTAAGTTGAAACTGAATTACTTTCTCAGATCAATAGGGTATTCTTCAAGGAGTTATCATGATTGCTGACATAATTTTGGAAGGACTTCCTGATGTTGCCTATGGAAATCTTTCTAGGCAAACCTGGATTCATTCTCTAGTGCTGTCACTTGGTACCTGATACTCAAAACTCATGTGTCCAGGATAAAGGCTGGAAAACCTTTTTATTGCTGTTTCTGAAAAGAACAGGTTTTATGTTGATGCAAGGTGACTAAAAAGCTTCTGAATTTGGGTCTGAACATCTTTTTTCCAAGTTGAAGGCACAAAGTAGTAGAAACAAAAAGAGAATGGTACTTTTTTGTGTTGGCTCTGTACCATCAGTAATTTTGTCCATGATAAGTGATTTGAACCAAAGGAATCTTGTCACTAGCAAAAATACCCAGGTTCAAGTGTGAAGGGAAGGGAATAGAACCAATTGCTATGCTTAGAAGTTAACCTCTGCTGTTATATTAACAGGCTGCATCTTATCATCAAAGTCTTCCTTCATAGTTCTGACTTGTACACTACTGGCAAGATGGTCCAGCTGTATGCCAAGGTATTTATCTCCAAGAAGATTGTATTGTGTCTGCAACGTGTTCACATTTGCTTGGGTACGAGATAAAACCATGCATTTGTGACACAAGAGCTCAGTATAATGTCACATCAAGTCAGGATGATCTATTGCATTGTAAATGCTTCATTTTCTATATTCTCTGGGTTAATAGAACATACTCAGACTGAAGATTTTTTTAGAATCATAGAATCATCAAATATATGTCAGCGGCATTTAGGGTGATGAGCTTTGAATGTTCTGTATTATAGATATCTTCATTTGTTCAGTGAATTCTAGCAAAAACTGAGAGGTGAAATGTTTGGTGTAGTAGGCTGTTGAATGCTTGTCTTCATATGCCAGAAGTAGTTTATAGAAGATTTTCTTCAACATTTTTAAAGCTACTACTACTACTTCATTTTACTTAGAGGAACCATTTGTATGGAATATCAGTGATTATAATGGGCAATGCTTTGGTCAATACCAGACTGAGAATTGAAAGCAGTGGCAATATAATTTAGAGGTTATATGGTTCAAGGTTAGGTAAGAAAACATGGTTTTATATGGTCTTTGCTTTTATCTGTTCTGTGAATAGAGACTAGTGGATTGATTATTTTGTACTTTACCTTTTGTATGTATGTTTACACCCATTAAAAGACTAAAAATCCGAGCCACATTTCTTTCAGTGTTCTAATTGCACAGGTGCAGGTGTCCAGACCATTGTCTTCCATGTACATATATAAATGCTTTAAGAGTACCTCTGATTGCAACATGACAAAGAAAAGCTGTGTTCTAGTGGCATCTCAAGTTTGATTAGAAAGCAAAAGCTTCTGCATAATTGTTTCTTTTAAGATCTCTACATTTTTCTCATTTAGGGCACCAAGAAGTACATAGGGATTAAAGCATGCCTTTTAAATAGTTTGTAAACTGCTTATTCTGTTCCTTAAATTGACTTCTAACATTCTTACTTTATGAAGAAATGAGGTTTAGTTTTTTGGATTGTTTTGGTTCTCAATGAACATTTAAAACTTGGATAAGATTTCCATAGTAACCAAATTATATTTTATGCCATGTAAACAAAGTTGTAAAGAGTCGTACATTACATGTAGCAACATAAAGCTAATATCAGTAAATGAGGGAATGGGAAATCAGTTGGCTTCTCTTTCCAGCGTGCAATCAGAGTAAGCGCCTCTATGATGGGCAATTACCTTAACTGCCTGCCTAAAGCAGCAGCGAGTTGCATGATCAGTCCAATGCACAAGATTATACCCTCCCCACTACTTAATGAAGAAATTCAGTCTGCACTGGTCGCTATCATATTCCAGAGCACTGCTTTTAAATTTGTTAAGAAGCGAAAAAAGCACTAAGATAACCCAGGTGGAAAGCAATGGGAAAAATAACATTTCAGTTATCACAGTTAGAACTGCCCTGGCTAGAAGGGAGCTTCAGAAGATCATCTGGTTCAGCCTGTTGTGGGAAAGGGAGCCTCAGTTAGACTGTGTTGTGCCCTGCTGAATTGCATCTTGAAAACAAGTATCAAGAACTCAAATGTCGAATTCCTATTGCCCATATCACAGGGTGATGTGGTGATGGCTCAGAATCAGATTGTAAAAGCTTTCTCTTTCTGCTGAAAAATGCTAGATATGTTAATTTATTTCTGTTAATTTTATTTAACAGATTTGACTTTGCTCTAGTTGAAACAGGTAGAAAAAAATAAAATGTCATACTCAAAGCAATTTATAATACAAGATACCTTCTTCTGGTTGTGGTATTTCTAGCAAAATGAAATCATGAGCATTCCTAATCCTTTGTTTCAGTCTGTGCTGTTTAGTAATCTGTGAGGGAAGAGAGCCAAATAAACAGCTGGCATGTTTTAGCAGTTACTACCGGCTTCTCTCTTGGCTGTCTCTGTCGAATATGAGGGATTGCCTGGTGAATTTAAAGGCAGGGCTGAGTGCCACACACTCTCATCTTACGCTTTGGTTCTGCTGTTACGCTGAGCAGTTCTGGCACAAGGGAGCTCTATGAGGAGTGTGGCTGCTCCTTGGTAGGAGCGAGTGAACCCTTTCTGGGGCCAAATGCACACTGTGACACCAACTCCTCATGGTCCTTCACAGTTCTGCTTCTAGTGAAGGGCCTCTACCTCTGGCCATAGTCAGAAGTATTTACTGAAGTAAATACATGCTAACATAAGAAAATGCCCCTCTTTATCTCAGAAGGGCAAAGGTTTTGTGTATGTTTTGTGGGATGATGAAATGAATGTAAAAGGGTTATTGGTCATGAACAACAGGTGGTGGGGATGCAATATGAGATACTGCAGTGAAGAAGTTTGTTTCACTTCTGAGAATGACTTTTACAACAGGGAAAAATTTAGACTTAGTTAATATTCATGAATTAGTTTGCATTGTAAGTGCAGTCAACAGAACATTTGCACTGTGTAGCAATATGCAGACTCTTATTGATTATTTTAATTCTATCTTTCATAATTTCTATTTTAATGTTATCACTTTCAGTCTGTAGAAATTGAGAAGATCAATATTACTTTATTGCCTAAGTGTGGATTTTAAAAAACCTCACCAATTTTGAATTAATGAGCACCAATCAATTGCACATGATTAATTTTCATAATCCTATTCTAGCTGAGAGTATTTTATCTCCCTTTATTCCTTTTATTTTGTCACTATTTCAACTTGCTGCATTTTCATTTCATTTCACATTTCACTCTGAATTTGTAATAATTTGTATTTATTAATGAATACAAATTTACAGAAATTGCTTAATTGAATTCAGTAAAAAGTCACTTTGTCCAGTGGGCACTTAGAGGTTTGTATCGTAGTTATCATGAGGAGGGTCCATGTCTCAATCTGGCATCTAGTTGGTGCTGTAAAATCTGTACCTTGAGCTATGAGGTTTAACAAAGCCCGAGTGTTACCTGTGGAGTGCTCAGCCCTGTTTGGCTGTGTCTGTTTCCATTTTTTATGGCAAACTTTTTTGCATAGCATTTAATATTCTAGAAATTTACATTTATTTTAACATCTTGGTTGTAATACAGTGCAAAATGCTTTGATCCCTGATCTCAATTTTGTCTTCCTGGTCTTTATATCATTAATGATCACTTTAGATAACTGCATGTTTTTCTGTAACTTGTTCAAAGATCAAGTTAATGATCAATGAATTCTTATTTCCAGTGTAAATTTTCAATATAAAATTTATATTGAGAAATGTAAAATTATGTAAATTTTCAGCTCAGGCCTCCTATTTTCACTAATTTTAAGTTACACTGTTGAGTATGGGTGTTTCTATGTTTCTTTGCCAGATTCTGAGTATGGTGCAAATGTCCATACTCTTGCATATACCTTGTCTTCAGTTTGTGCTGGGTGAATCCTGTACTTGTTAGTACATTAAGTGAATTGCAGCTACATTTCAGAATATTGCCAAGCAATGCATGCATATAGGTGCATACAATACCTTTCTATGTAAAGATTTTAAAGACACAGGTGATAATTTTTTAATTTGATACTTTAGTTATCTAAACTATCTAAACCCTGTCTTAATTCTAAATGTTAGATTCTTATCACATGTCTGTATACACAAACTTAATGTACAAAGATACAGCTTCAATTAGATATGCAGTGTGAAAATACTGGCTTCTGCAGCCAGTGCTCAGAGTCTGCCTTATTTCAGAGCTGCCTGCTCTTTGTAACCTAATCCACGACTGTTCTAAAGTCTTTTGCCTGTAAATCTCCTTTAACCCATCCCTCAACTCCTAATGAACACTAATAAGTGTGGTAAGTCATCTGCCTTTTCTATTGATGACAATAACTTAATTAAAATGTACATATACAGTATTTTTCTGAATGCTGGGATACAGGCCATCCAATACTAGAACTGTATATTCCTTTTCACTGACTGATTCCTTTTTACTTATTCTGGTGTCACTCTTCATTTCATTAATTTTTCATTTTCTGCCTCCAGGAAACTTCTCTCTGATTCTGGCATGTTTCCCTCTTTCTCCCTTGTGAACATACTTGAGACAAAGAAATCTTTTTGCTTTGCAGCACTCTGTGCCTCATCTGTCAGCAACTCGCCTCCATCCATCACACCAAGAAACTACAGTCTCCCTCAAAATCTCCTGATCCTTATCTATTTGTAAAACCTCCTGTTTGTCCTTAAGTCTTTGACTAGAATAGTTTTTAAAAATTCCTTTTTACTGTGATGCTTTTTGTTTTTGTTGTTTCAACAGATGTCTCAATTATAGTGATAGTAGTATTTGACTACTGTTTGTAAGCACAATCTTGTGAAGAAAAAGAAAACATATAGTTAACAGCTGCCGAATGCTTCAGGAGTGTATCCTCCTGTGGATTTTACACAAAACATTCATTGACTTTCCTGAAGCAGCAGAAGGCTTGCCTTTTATTAAACAAAGAAGGTGAAGTATACATAATGCACTGTTCACCGTAATAGCAGGGACAAAAGCTCAGTGCCTCTGGATTGCCTCAGCTATGCTAAAGGTCATGATTTAAACAGTTTCCATTTAAACAGTTTCCAAACAGGTGAGCTTGTTGTTCACCACAATGTGTTATATGACCAGTGAGACCAAAAGTGTTATGTTAGGTGACCAGAGAGTTGAATGAAGCTCATATTCCCAACTGTGATGTTAGCTACTAAAGATAACAAAAGCAAGAGATGGTCTGAATGCATCCTGGCTGTGAACTGTGGGTAGTTATGTTAAATTGTCTGCCTTCACAAAAGTGTTCAATACTCTCTTACACATGAATAGTTTTAGATTTCAGATGAAGAGATAATTACACCAATGGATTTCAGGCTTCTTTGAAATCTTCTTTAATATCAGGCAGTTCAGTTTTGCCAGTACAGTCTGAAGTACCATACCAAGAAGTGCTTGGATGTGAGGGACAGGGCAGGTGCTCATGTACTTTGCATAACAGATGAACAATTTAGGATTAATGTGTAAATTGTCAGCATGAAACTAAAAAGCCTTTCTTTTCAGTAGGTTCTCATGAGTCACATGAATGTGTATCAGGGAGCCCTTCTTATATAAAGGTTACCATTCTCTTCTATATAAACAATCCCTGAACTGAGCACCCCTAGAGGAGATAAACTTTAAGTAATATTAACTTAGTTACATCTGACAGTTTAGTAAACAGTTTTATTTTTGTTAATTTTACTGTCAGTGGCATTTTATTCTTGTATATGGGTCAAGAGGTCAGGGCCTGCCCATCAGCTAGGGTAGACAAATACAGGTAGAAAGGCAGTCCTTGCAGTGAAGATGTAGGACTGTGCAGGTACTGTGCAGCAGGTGAAAAGCAGAGGGGTGGTGAAGTGCAAGCAAACTGGAAGACATTCAATGTCCTGCTTTGCAAGCAGTGATCACACAGCACACCTGCTACGTAACCTTTGCAAAGGTTTGCCCAGGCACCACCCCAAATGAAAGACTCAAGGAGCAATTAGAGGTGTTCAGTTAGAGCTTTGCACATGTCAACAGGAAACAGTAACGTACAAAAGGCAACACAGAGGAAATGTCAGAAGGTGTTAGAAAACCGAGTAGATGGGTGGTAGAGCTTGGTATTTTTACTTCAGAAATTTTTTCCGGGCAAGAATAATGCATATATGGCACTGGCTGCAAGTTTCTAGTTGTCTACTGAATCTATATGTTATCTTCTAAGTTTTACATGTCTGAATACTCACTTATCACTGTTACATAATATTGTTTTGATTAACTGATACATCATCTGCTTAGATTTGAATTTTTGCAATTCTAATCTGAGATATTTGCTCAAATCTCTAAATTACCAACCAATTTATATTTGCAGATAACCCAGTCTATTATTTAAGAATATATTGCGTTATATTGGAATATATTTCTAATACATGCTATTATATACTCTAATAAATAAAATAATAATTATGGTTAACCTCCACCCTCAAACCATGCTGACGATTTCTAACCCTAAAATCATATTTAAAACATACCTACTGGCTTCAAAATTATCATTTTCCTGAAGACTTTCTATCTTCACATGTAGAATTAGAGAATCACAGGTTATGGCTGGGAGGGACTTCTGGAGGTATAGTCCCACATACCTTTTTAAAGCAGGGTAAGTTAGAACAGATTTCTCTGGGTAATGTCCAAGGTATCTTGAAGCTAACGTTCAACTGGACTTTGAATGTCTCTGCAGATGGAGACTGCTCAATTCTATGGCCAACCTCTTCCAGTGTTTAGTCACAGAAAGAAGCCTCAACAATTCTAATGTTTAATTTTTCTTGTATTCTGCCCATTGTTTTTTCCTATTGTCTCTTTTCCTGTTATTGGGTATTATTGAAAAGAGTGTGGCTTCCTCCTCATTTCATGTCCCAGTCAGGCACTGTATTTCATATACATAATCATTTATACACACTGGTAAGATCTCCCTAAATCCTCTGCTTTCTAGGATAATCCCAGCTCTCAGCCACTCCTTGTATAAAAGATGCTTCAGTCCCTTCATCATCTTTGTGGACTTTTGCAGGACTTCCTTTAGCATGTCCATGTCTCTCTTGTACTGAAGAACCCAGAACTGGATACAGCAGTCCTGGTGTGGCCTCACCAATGTTGGATAGAGGAGAAGGTTTACCTCCAATAATCTCCTTGCAATGTTGTTGGCCTTTTTTGCCAAGTGCGCATTGCTGACTTCTGGCCAACTTGTACACCAGGAGCCTTGGATTCTTCTCTGCAAAATTCCTTCCAGACAATCAGCTCTGACTTTTCCAAGGTCTGGGTACAGAAATTTGTCACCATTGAGTCAGAGACCACACAGAGTCCTATCAGAAGGCAAAATGGCAAAAGCCTTGTTTTAGTCCTCTCTTCTTTTATATCTTAGTTTGCTACAGGTGGACCTGATTGGTCATTTAATCAGTACATTTCACATGATTGGATAATTACCAGGACACTCATTTGTAAACAACCTTATGAGAAAAACAGCAAAACAGATTGGTAGAAAAATAAAAAACCACATGCAGATTGTTTGAATATTTGACTATCATTGTTTATCTCCAGCTCCATAAAGCTTCCTAGGCTGTTTCTGGGAAAACTTATCTAGGCTTCTCTCTCTGACCAGGCTGTCGCATCCACAGGAATTTACATTTGCCAGGTAATCAGGTCCTGCTTGGTCTCTTGCTAGTCTCATTTCTATGAAGTCTCTTACTTTGCCTTCCTGAGATTCCTCTTTCACATACAAGTTTAGGATTTTACATTGTGTACTTTTTTTAAGACTTTGTCATGCGTGAATCAGGTTCAGTGATGAGCTAAGCAAAATTCTAGGGGTATTCAGATATAGATTTGGTTTCTTACCTCAAATTATTTTGGTTTTGGATTGTATTATTAAGCAATGGTAAATGTTTTCTGATTCATAGTCCCAGCCAAAGATTTTGCAGTCCTTGTCCATATCTCTATTTGTGGAAGACTAAGAACATAATAGAATTGCACACACATGCTCCTGACAGCATTTTCCAAGGATTCTTCACTGTCTGATTATTTGTGTTTTCCCCTTACATTTTCTGACTTTATTACTAATTTTCCACAAAATATAGGATACCAACTCCTTGGTACCCTGCTTTACCTTTCAATGGACTTAGTTTAAAAGCCCCTTGAGGTTCCCAACACAACACCACTTGGCATGACATGCGCTACTGTGTTGTTATATGACACTTGGTATTTTCATGCATGGTGTCCTTCTTCAAAAATCCCATGGTCTTGGCAAAAACTTCATGTCTTTCCTTTACAGTGATGTGGTATTGCAGTGTCAGGTCTGTGGCTGCAGCAGCTGGTAACTGGGAGCATGTGGTGCCTGGAGGACATGTGGTCCTTCTGTGGTTGGAGAACTGTCAGTACCTCAGCTTTGTCAAAGTCATGCAGAAAAACTTCCTAGATGCAATAATGTGTTTGTTTGGCCCAGTAGGGCTGGCAGTTGGGAAGCAACTAATTTGGGATTAGGAAACTAATAGAAATACACAAGGTCAGGAAGGGCAACTTTTGGTTGGGACAGGGAAGCATTCAGTATTCCAGGAAGTCTCCCAGAGGCTGACATTTAGCATGTAGGTGGCAAAATGCCATGCTGGGCGAAACTTTCACTGGAAGGTTGGAAGGCAGAAGTTCTCTTGCTCTGTGCAGAAACAGAGAGCTTCTAGTTACAAGTACCATAACACTAGCTTGGCTAGGGAAACCTTCCAGGAGCAGTCAGGTGCCTCCCTCCAGTGTCAGATAAACTGCAGTCCTGGGCCTGCTGTAAGACACTGCTGCTGGTCCTGGGTTTCCATCTCCCACTTCCTGTGCAGTCTGCCTAGACACCAGACCACTTGCTCCTCCCAACCTGAGACCACTGTCACTTACTAGACACCCACTAGATCCCAGCTAGATTTTCAACTAGCTTTTTTCTCCAGCTCCTTGGATGACACAAACTTCTTGGTATTTGTTCCAAGAGTCTACTCCAGCACTATTGGGCAAGACTAAAATGTGAGACAATGAGAAGCAGCACAACTTGGACAATGAGAAAGAGCAGAACATTAGTGAGTCTTTTTGGTTTTTTTTCAGTTTCAGGAACTGGGGGCAAGGCTATAGCAGGAAGAAAAATAAATGAAGTACAGTTTTTAGGTGTTGATTACACAAGACAAAAATGGGAGAAAGATGGGATATACTCCATAAACAAGCCTTTTCCCAATCTCACATTGCTGCATTTGCCCAAGAGCCCTTGAACAAGAAATTATTGTATAATTTTATGTTTTAAAATATTACTATTTGTTAACACTATCCCTGTTTGTATCTGGCAGTGACTAATGTTTGTTTTCTTAAAAATATCTTAAAACAAAACCAGTAGGGCTATTTTTTGGACATAATGACATTTTAGTTTTAAATTTATCTTTTCCTTCTCTCAGTCCAGAAGACAAATACCATCACTGTATACTCTCATTCTGGGTCAGGCTCTCAGCTTCTGATATGTAAAAGAGCATCCTCAGATGACATTGAAAGAGTGATTGGATTGAGAGTGTATTTGTAAGATAAAGCAGAGGCATCTGGCATCAGAGCTGGGGAGCATGTGGAAGGAGGAGAAATGCTGGAGTGTGGCTGGGTGACATCTTCCAGTGAGGCACTCAGAGTTGGCGGGTGCTTGGGGCAACTGTCTCTTGCTCCATGCTAGGTGGTGAGCACAGCAGTGGTGCCTACTCACTGCTTTCACAGGTTTGGAGCCATACTTTTAGCATGATTACTGGAGGAAGGCCAAACAGGAACAGATGGGTAGGGAAAGATGTGTGTGAATATAGATGGTGGAGCTGGCATAAGCCTTCATGCAGAGGAGCCCAGGGTACAGTTAAGCTGTGTTTCAGAAAACTTACTTTTTTAGCAGTTGCATAGGCTGAGAATCTGTCCATTTTCACTGTAAGGTGTTTCCTAACCTTTGCAGACAGATAGGAAAGAGAGAGAGTACAAGACAGAAGAACAGCTTAATGTATGAAGGCAATTCAGCATGGGTTGGATGATCTTGTCCTGCCTTTTGTGGTACAGCCTGGAAAAGTTTATTAAGCTTGGAGGACAATTAGTGGAGAAAAGTGGGACATAATTGTTGGGAGAAGAGGTAGAGAGATTTAGAAGGAATGGTAAGAGGTTTTCCTTTCAACTTTTAAGTAAGTTAGGGGTTGTGATACCAGGTATGGATGTAGAGGAATGACCGCCCCAATGTACTTATATTTTGGAGGATTTGCATTAGTTTTGTTTCTGAGACTATGTCCATTGAAGTTGTACTTGAACTTGATGATAAATAGGTGAGGGCCTTGCAAAGACTACAGTGAGGCAGTGGCTAATTGTACACACAGAAGATAAATTGGATGGGTTCCAGTGTTCACCGAATCATGGAATCAATTAGGTTGGAACAGACCTCTGAGACTGAGTCCAACTTGTCTCTGAACATCACCATGCCAACTAGACCATACCACTAGGTGCCACATTCAGTGATACTGGTATCTAATTACCCTTGCTATGAAAAATTTCTTCCTAGTCTCTAACCTAAACTTCCCTTGCTGCAGCTAAAGGCTGTGTCCGCATGTCCTGCCACTGGTTACCTGGGAGAAGAGACCAACCTCCACCTGTCTAAAAGCCCCTTTTAGGTAGTAATATAAAGTGCTAAGGTCATCCCTGAGCCTTCTTTTCTTCAGGCTAAACAATACTAGCTCCCTCAGCTGCTCCTCATACTTGTATTCCAGACCCTTCACCATCTTCATCACCCTTCTCTGGATTTGCTCAGAACTGGACATAGGTCTTGAGGTGTGGCCTCACCATGCCGAGTACAGGGGGACAATCACTGCCTTGGTCCTGCTGGCCACACTGTTGCTGATACAGGCCAGGATGCTGCTGGCCTTCTTGGCTACCTGAGCATGCTTCTGACTCATGTTCAGCTGCTGTTCACCAGCAACCCAGGTCCTTTTGCCACTTTCCAGCCACTCTGCCCCCAGCCTGCAGCAATGCAAGCAGTTGATGTGATCCAAGTGCAGGACCAGGCACTGTTTTGTTGAACTTCATGCCTTTGGTCTCAGCCCATCAATCCAGGCTGCCCAGATCACTCACCAGAGCTTTACTACCTTCCAGTGGGTCAACACTCCAACGCAGCTGTGTTTCTGTGAATTTTCTAATGGTAGGCTCAATCTCCTCTTCCCGATCTTCAGTAAAGGTATTAAACAGGACAGGGCCCAGTGCTGACACCACCAGTGACTGGCCACCAACTGGATGTCACACCATTCACCACCCCTCTCTAGGCCCAGCCATCTGTCCAGCTCTGAACCCAGCAAAGGGTGCACCTGCCCAAGCCATGGGAAGCCAGCTTCTCCAGGAGTGTGTATTGAGACTGGTGTTGAACCTGTCTCGTGGGCACAGCTGGCAGCCTTGTCCTGTCACCACCACTGGGTTTCAGCCACCCAGTGCACTGGCTCCACAGGCCATCTTCCAGAGGTTAGGTACCCTTGACCTCTGCTAGAACAGGGTCTAGGTATATGTGGTCTAGAGGTATGTATGTCATCTCTTTACTAATTTGATGTAGAGACAGGAAGTTGATCTGTCATATCCAGTTAATGACTAACTTAAAGGATGTTGTGAACTTGTAAGGCAGATTGTGAATGACCTGTGCTGTTTAGAGACAGTAACCCCAACTTTGGTGATGGCAAGTCTGTGCCTGCCTAGGCTTCAGTGAGGCCTCTGCCTATTCTTCCCTTCACAACATAAATACCCAACTGCCACACAGAAAAAGTCACAGGCAGCTGAAGGAGAGGAGCAGATGTGTCTCTTTATGGACACATCTGTTTCTCTCCTTCAGGACTCTGGATATGCAAAATTCAAGGCGGACATGCACCAAGTCTATGAAGGCCTTTCTAAAGGAGACAAGAGAGCTTAGAGGACAGATACCACTGCTGGTGTTACCTCATTTCTAGTCCTCAGATGCTCTAAAAAAACCTGAAACATAGACACATGTGAAATATTCCCATCTGGGAAGCTGTCTTCATGCTGATTTAGCCAAGGAGGTCTCCTAGATGGATATATGAGTCAGAAACGAGAAAAATTCTTGTAATTGAGGTATGGCAAAGTTATAAAAAACTTTGTACCATGAAAGAACTCCTAACTTTTAGATCTTAGCTCAAACTTGTAAAAGCACTTGTACCATGAAAAAGAAATCTTCATCAAAACACTAGTACAGAAGGTAACTATCTTGTCTGCCTCTGCACAAGCATTCCCAATTGTTTGAAGTGAAAAGGGAAGCCCAAAAGTTGTAAAGCAGTGGGTGCATTCTTCTCTTGTGCTGAGATGCCCAGGCATCTCTTTTACCTCATAAGTTTTGCACATCAATCGAGATGTTTGAGAAATACACACTACTTTTTTTCTTAGAAGCTTGAAAAGTTTTTATAGTAAAAGACTAATCCTTTTTCCACACTAGGACTTGAGAATTGAGATCTGTTTTTCTGTAAAATATATTGATAAATGCTATAAAACATTGTAGATAACCTACATTTTAAATCTGACCTTTGATATTATAATGTTGAAGGGTTTTGTAATAGAGAAAAATAAAAAAAAATACCCCTTGCTTGAACCTGGGATTGATTATGCATGTCTGTACCTTATTTAACCATGAAAGTCCAATTACGTACTTCCATGTGATCCAAGATAAGATGAGAGGAAGTCTGTATTGTTGCCCAAAGTAAGATTTCTTTTTAAATTTAGCTTCTTAGTTCTATACCAATACATATGTTTATTTCTGTAGTCAGTGAGAACAAAGGAATGTGTTTTCCCAGTAGCACCAAAACAATGTAGTCAGGGCAGTAGCACCTTCTGTTCTGTCGTGTGTGTCTGTTGCATACTGCTGCTTAAAACATTATGGAAGGAAACTCATGCTTCCAAAGCAACAGAAAATATCAGCATCTTCTTGTCCCAAGGAAAGCAGAAAAATACTTTCATCATTAGACCTTGTATTAGTGCGCTATTAAAAGTACACTCAAGGTATTTTCATTCTTTGTCAGTAAATGTTAATTGAAAAGACCTTCTAAAGTAACATAATTTCACTTACTTCACATATTTTCTGCTTAATTTCATGTATTTTCTTATTTTTAGGTGCTGATCAGCAGCGAAAATCTGTGTAATTTATGTATTTATAACTGAAATCTATGTAATAGACCGTGTTAAATGAACTAATCCACAGAGTAAAACTGCCCTAACTTATGTCTTAGGGACACAATCTTAGGGACACATCTTTCAGAACTACTTAGAGACAGACACACTGGGCTTTATGTTTTTTTTGTTTAGTGCTCTTATTATTTAGTGCAACTTATTATTGACATATTGGCAATATTTAATAACAACAATATATATTTTGAAGCATTTAATATAAATATTACAAACAGCAAAAATGCAAGCTATGGTTTTATTGTTTGTAATATTAAAGGAAGTGACCTGCATTAAATGAGTATAAATACCCCAAATAATCCATTTTTCTGAGCCAAATAACCAACCCACATGTCCCTCAAAAAAAAACAAAAAAACAAAGCATCAGACACAGAAAGGCAGAGTAAGAGCACTGCAATTTAACAGTGTGATGGTCAGAGGTTTCTTCCCTGCAGAAGATGATTAGGCTTTCAGAATGTATCAAATTAGGCTCTGGAGTCATGCCAGTACTGCAGAGTCCTTAAGAGAGTTCAAAGATGTAGCCTAACAGCCTTTACCTTTGCTGTGCTGTGTCTCCTCTTTAGATCTTGCTCTGGTGTTGTTAACTGTTTAATTACCAAGTGAAAATTGAGATCTAACCCACAGGAATCATTTATAAAGCATATATCTATCTGATATGGACTATCTGATTTTACTGAGTAGAGCAATTTTATGTTCTATCCTTGAATGGCATGGTGGTAAGCATAGTAGATATAAGTATCTAATCAGAGAAAAGCAGTTATACTCACTGATTTTTTTTTTTTATTTTCTAAAAGACATACATGCAAGCTCTCTTTCAAAAATAATTTTAAGAACTTCTGGTTTTAGAATTCACCACTGTCCTTGAACCTGAAAGTTGCTGGTCTCCTTAAGACACAAGCAGATTGGTTAAGGAAGGGAAGGTCAATAAAGTGAGAAAAATAGTAAACTATTTTATTCTATCTTACTTGAATGCTTATTGTCTATGTGTTGTTTATTTATAAGAGGTATTGAGTATCTCTGAGCAAAGTTTTATGTCTGTTAAAGTTAGTGCACTGTGAAAAAATGTCCTTGAAGCACATGAATTTAGGACAAATTGATATTATGAGGTTATTATGAGCAACTGATTTTTAAATGAAAAATGGCACTGATTACCCCAGTATATACTGTATACCTCACTTAGGCCTAGAGCACTTGCTTTTGAAATACTTATTGTCAATATTAGTAATTTGGAAACTTATGACTCGTTGGACTATATTTTAGTATTCAGTTTTATAGAGACTTGGGATGTTTCACTTTTGAAAGATCAGGTTAGAATGATTAATCTTGGGTATGCACGTCTGCTGTTAAATTATGCAAGTCTTGACCTATAATAGGGTTTGAGATGACAAGGGGATTGAGAAGATTAAGTTTCCTTGCAAGGATATATATTCATGCAGAGCTGAATCCAGATACTCAGTAGCAAAGGTCTTGTGCTCCAGTGCTGGAACAGCTTGATGTATCTAACATCCACTGAAATCTATAGGACTAATAGATGCTGAATAAGGGCTATTGTCTTGTAATTGGTACAAGAATTAAAAACAGAAATATAAATCTTTGCAGATCAATTCTCTTTACCGTGTTTTAATCCTTATTACTGGCTTTTTCAAGTTTTGGCAATGTACACATGCTTAATTTACTACCATAAGTGTTTCCCCTTAGCAGTCCTATTAAAGCTGATTTGTAGGTAATTGCAGATTGGAGCCTTACAGTGTGTTTCATCTGTGTAAAACAGTCACAAGATTGAGTCCACCATACTTTTGTTCAGATTATCATGATAATTGCCATTTCTTGTTCTTGTTACAATACATGTCACAAGTAATGGATTAAATTTATGACTTGTTTTTATTGCTGTCCTATTTTTTGCTACTGAACCAGAATGGATTACCAGATTACTGTCTTGGGGAAACCCCCAAACAGAGAATCCAGCCATTAAAAACTGAATGGAATTCCATTTTCTGTCACAAAGTTTTGTAGAAGAAAACCTGGCATATGGTTAATCCCCAATTATGGAATAAAATAATTTAATCTTGCCTAAAAATAATTATGTTTACTGGAAATATAATCAACCTTGTTCATTTATTGGTAACACATATTCTACTATTGCTTTATAATGTGTTAAGGTAAATAGATACATTTTAAAAATATTTATTTGTAAACAGAAAACAATTATATTTTTGAGTGCATCTGGTATATGTTTGAGATAAAGTTTAAAATCTACATAAATTATACCTGGTAGGAAATTAGGCTGATTTTAAATTTAATTTTACTTTTAATGTCAGTCATATTTTTTTAAAATGCTATTTAATGGTAGTCAACTTTACTGTCACCAGGGATTAAATTAAAGACATAAAAATTACAAAAGTTAGAGTGAGCATTTAGAATTTGAAATATAAAAAGGTAAGACTGCAATCCACCACCCTTTGAAACATCAGAAGAAATGGTCCTTCTGACTTGGGTGAGAACTGGATCATGAGAGAGAGCAGGCATAAGCTGTGGCAAACTAATTTTTATGAAACAGTCATGAAGAGTGAGGCAGCTTCCATGCTGCAAAGGGGATTCCAATAGTAGCCTAGTAAATAATAATGAGTAGTTAATCAGGTAAGGGCAGGAGAAATGGGAAGACTTAGAACAAAAAGTGTCCTTTAAAGGAAGCAAATAAGTACTGAGAAGAAGGAAAAAGGAGTTAAAGCTTAGAGAAAACATTGGAAAACCGAATGCAAAAAGAGAGGGGCGAAAAGGATGTTAACACGTGCTGTGCAGTGTAAAGAATACTGGGAAGGGAGATGGCTAGTAGGGATAAAGCAAGGGACTGTGGAAAGTGGAAAACCAGAAATGATGATTTCATTCCCTGCTGGTAGCAGCAGCTCAGGAACCTTGGAACAGATGAGTGAAATCACAAGCTCTGGCAATGGGTACAAAAGTCACCTCATGAAAGGAGGGAGAGGAAATCTGGGACACGTTGAAAAGTGGAGGTAGGCAGGAAATTGAGGAGAGGATTTCATACAGTAAAAATGACTGTGGCTGTTACGTTTTTAAGTATGTGAAATTGTAAGGGGTTTTTTTGATAAACTGGCAAAACTTCTGTGCTCATTTGGGATCTCTAGTAGCTCAGCTTTTTAAAAAGCTAGAGAGAACATGGACCAGAAGCATTCTGAAGGCTAAATTCCTGCATTCAACTTTACTTTTAACTCCACTACCTCTTCAAGGCATTATACATGACATCCCTGTGTACTTAAGAACCAAAAAGCTAACTAATACTGACAGAAATGCCAAAATTTATACTTGGTGTGTCTACCAGAGATGAATTTCCTCTATATTCTTGAGTCAGGCCCTCAGTGTGAAATTCAGCTTTTCCTGACTATTAGCTCTGCTGTTCTGCTAGAAGTGGTTGATACTGCAGGCACCATAGGTCATATTCCCAATTTATTTCTATGACCATTAAGTCTGTGTGAAAAGTTGTGGACAAGGATTAAACTGTTCAGTGCATTATTTCAAGTTTCATAACTAGAGAAATGTTGAAAAAGAAAAGATTTGGTAATCTTAGCTGAGCAGCTGAGAGATAGGACCACCCCCACCTGCATCCCACGGTAGAAATTAATAGTGAATGAAGTAGTAAGAGCTGTCCTTGGCACTGCTAACAGCCCCTGTTCAAAGCAGAGCATTGTCTCTGAAGGGCATCACCTTTTTGTACTGCGTAAATGCCCACGAGTCATGTACGTCCACAGGAGGTGGAAGGAAAATAAGAAAATGCTGAATTTGGCTTCAACTTCTGAATTAAAAAAGAGGGTAAAAAAAAGTCCCAACAATTTATTTTCTTGAAAGGGTCTGAATCAAGTGGCCAACTCATGCACAGCTTAGACTGCCTGCTATTGGAATGCTAGTGCCTGAAGACAGTTTATTAACTGCAGGCTGTGTAAACTTCTCTTTTAGTATTTAAAATGTAATACATTTTTTCCAACTTTCAAAGGCCACATATTGCATGGCTAAAACAAGGTCCAAAGTCAAGAACTGCTGAGTCGTCTGCCCCTTCTCTTACCAGGTTTTCTCATCATGAGGTTCAGACGTCTGTTCAAGTACAAATCTGTGGAATGTCACAGCCAGGTTGCACTATACAGAATAGGCAGGTTGTTGTGAGGATTATCCTGTCTAACAGAGTTTACTGTTACCTGATACTAACATGATGTGCCTGTCTTGATCTTGATAACAGTGGTCAGAATGACTCAAGCTGGGTAGAAGGTGGCTGATGAGTAAAGCTGATGGAAGAGTAAGAACTGCATTTTTCTGAAATTATCTCCATATAAGAATCACTTTCCTCAAAGCAAATATTTAAAAGAAATTTCTGTCAAATGAATTATCAGTGTTATATTACTTTCCACTTAAAAGAGAGTATTTATGCCTTGAGGTATTTTTGGAGGCTCTACAGGACTGAGTTGTGTCCATGTGCACCACCAGTGTCTCCCAGAGAAGTCAAGAGTTCAGGAATTTCCATGATACATTTTGCTCCAGGGAACAGTGTCCTTGTCCAGACAATATCTTACATTGTGCCTTGCAGTTGTGATAGTCATGTGATGCCTCAAAGGTGTTGATCTGGATGACAGAATAATATGGTTGGGTTTTGGCTTACTGATCCCAAAACAAAAACAAGTAATGTTGATATCCAGAACACAGGTAAATGTTATGAAGACCATAGTGCCTTACTTTTGAAGTTCTTCTGTGTCATACTGTGAAATACTGATTCAAATCATACTTCTGGTTGATGTGGGAAGATAAATTCCTGAAATGGTTAAGGTGATGCTATGGAATGCTATTTGTGACACTGATATGCAGGGAGAAGAGAAAAAAGATTCCTAAAATCTGAATTCAAACAGATAAAAGAAAACTCAATATAGAAGTAGTCTTGTGATTCTTCCTGAACGGATTTGGCTAAACAAATACAAACTCAAGATCTCAAAGTGCAGTCCAGAAGATGTTGATTAAAGAAGGCCTAAAGAAGCACTAGAGGTTTTTCAGAAATGAAAAATCTTAAATAAATATTGCTTTGTCTGAATTAAAGTATAACTACTTTTAGCTTGTCATTTTAACAAGGCTTCAGCTTAGTCTAGCTTTGAGCTTAGTCTAGCTTTGAGGGAAAAGTGACGGTTGAAGAGCACATGCAAAAACACCTCTCAATACCAGGGAATTAAAGAAAGAATGAGGGAAGAATGCAGAGGAGACTTCTCATTCATCTGGAAGTATCATGGTGGAGTCTTTGTCAAAAACAGAAGCTATAGCTACATGAATACAAAAGATAAAAAAATAGCAGTTGTAAACTTCTATGAAACAAATTTAATTCAAAACAGAAAAAACCCCAGAGTAATCCAGACCACTTGTTTCTGTGAAACAGAACTATAAAAAGTGAGAGCCTTGTGTACAAAAGGTTACATTGGTTCCAGAAAAAAACTGGTTGTTCTTCATGAAGACAATCACACAATCATATCTGTATGGGTGTAATCCAGAGTTGTAGTTATGCCAATATAGTAAAGAGAACTTGCCTTAATAAAGAAATTGAGTACATGACATTGAAACATATCAGTTTATTATCTATTATTATCTATACATCTATTATGTATTTAAGAATAATATTTACAGTCAGAACAGTCAAGGCCAACAAAAAGAGCAAAGAAATATCTTTGTAATTTAAAATAATTGTAAATTATCAATTCCCAACCTATATTTGACACTACCCAAGGGTCACAAGTCTCCTTCTGGCAACTTTGGAAGTAAATTCTGGAAGCGGTAGGCCCTTTTATTTTAATGTGGTTTTTCTTTTTCAACAGTGACTGTATAAGTTGCTGTGCTTCATGCTATCTATATGCAGAGGTCATTGTTGTACTTCAGCTACGTATACAAAAATACACAGTTGGAAGAATCTGTTCAGATATATATTAGCTTCACAGACTGTGTTAAGTTATATAATGAATGAAAAATTAATAGTTAAATGGTTGTTAATGTATGCAGTGATAGATGTTTATATATAACTTAAAATGCACCTTAAAACTAGCAAATGTAAATGGAATTTTCACTTCTGACACAAGGAGGAATCCAAGCACTGAAGCATATAATACTATCATCAATATTTTCTCATGCACATGAAATTTCCTTTACCTCACAGAAGAGGTAGTACTTTCAATGAAAACATATAAAGGAAAAAATGTAATTGAATACAGTAAGATTGAATCTATTTAATATGTCTAACTGATGAGATCCATGAAAGACTAAAAAATGCCCCTGTGAGCATCTGTGAGTCTGAGCAGAGAATTCTTATCAAGTACCCAGGCAGTAGCAAAGATTGTATTTGCAGTCAGTGTTAGTAGCAAAAATACATATGCTGATGACCTAGGTGTACTTTATAATAACAAATCAATGAGTTTGCATAGTAGAGTAGGTCTGAAGTGTTGATTGGAAAAAAGTACTGCAAATTCTAAGAAATAAGAATCTTACTATTTCCTCTTGATTTAGAATTTTTTCCAGAAGTTTGGAAGCAGGTAAGTAGTCTCTTTTTCTAGAGGACAGTGGACCAAGCCTAAATCTTGTTTTGCTAGCTGCTCTGTTATTTTATACTTATGTTTTCCTGGAAGATAAAGCTTAATTGTACTGTGCATGGTTTGTTACTAAAACCTCTGGAAAGACTTGATTGCTTCTGAGATGATGAAACACTTACAGTGATCATGTATCTCAATGGGATCCATTCCTTTTTGGGACATTCTTATAAGTGTCCTTACTGGATACTCTCTGTAGCACATGGCATAGGGAGCCTCCTATTTTGCATCCCTCTGTTCAGAGTATCCAGTAATCAGTGCTTGTACTAATGATGTGATCTTACCTTATCCTGGACCTGTCAATAACAAGACCCATGCAAACCCTTCCTCGGCGGGATAGGGTGGAGAAAGCACGCTCCCAGCTGTGCTTTGGATTGGACACTTCACAGCTCTGCTGGGTGCTTACAGAGGGCATGGAGGGAACAGCTGCTGTCCTTGGTTCCTAGTCAGAAGCTCCAGACTGTAATTATACACCTCAGCAAGATAGATGAACTTGGCATCAAGAACTACTGTTTGCTTTTTCATTAAGGCTAAGTAGTCTGGGTGAAACTGATGCAATTGTTCCCTCAGTCTGTTTTATCTGACCTCTTTCCACACTGGGGCTGATGGGAGAGCAGCAGTACAGCTGTGACACAGGTCACTTAGGATAACATTCACTGAGCCATGATCATACTGTCAGGCCATCTCAAACATATCTTCATGAGTAGTACTGTTTACTTCCCATAAGGCAAATTCTGTTTTGTGAAAGAATGAAAATGTTTGGCTTTTATTATAGTGAAGATGGATGCAAACTTGAAATATCAAAAGCTAAGTAAAACAAGATATCCATCCATCCATCCATCCATCCATCCATCCATCCATCCATCCATCCATCCATCCATCCATCCATCCATCCATCCATCCATCACTTCCCATGGACAAGCAGGTGTTCAGCCATCCCAGGAAAGCAAGACTCCATCAAGTGTAACAGATACTTGGGAAGACAAACACTGTAACTCTGAGTGTTCCTCTTTTTCCGTCTTTCACCCAGTTTTCATTGCTGAGAGTGATGCCATGTGGCGTGGCATCAGTTGGGATCAAATTGATCAATTGGGATCAGCTTTCCAGGCTGATCTACCTCTGATTCTACTGATTCTACCTCTTTGCTTTTCTAAATTAAAATATGTTTTTAGGTGGTCTTTTCAAACAAGAGAAGTCTAACATGATGAAAACCTAAAATACTTATTGGTGGTCTTTTATACCTGTCTCAGATGACAGGTACAAGAGGACAGGCAATGCATTTGAAAATTTATTATCTTAATTGAGACCAGCTTTCTTAAAATCTCTCTTTGGCAAGTCAGATATTCTGCTGGAAGATGGCAGTTGGACTTTCCTCATCTGACCCCATTTTTCCATACTGAAAAAAAATAAAGATACTGCCTTCAGTTTCAGTGCTATTTGATTTGTTAAAATGTGGCTTGCTTATATACCAACTTACTCTTACTGACACAAATTTTAAGTCTGGGACTAACCAGACTATTTAAGAAGCTAAATTATCTGTGCTGATGCTAAGGGGTCCACTAATCAAATTAGGTATATTTTTTGTTATTGCATCTCCTGCTTATCAAGTCTTTAGCTGGCTGAATAAAGTGAGTGCTATTTAAATACTGTATCTCTGCACTAACTTTGTCAACAGAGCTTCTAGATCATTGAATGAGTAGCAATGGAAGATGCAGTCCAGGTGCACTAACTTTGTCAACAGAGCTTCTAGATCATTGAATGAGTAGCAATGGAAGATGCAGTCCAGGTGAAGTCAAGGGGCAATGACAAATATTCAGCACTCTTAAGTCAGGACACTTACTAGAATATATAATTACTGGGTTTAGTGCACATAAATGCAGCTGTTTTACTTTTAAAATGTCATTGCTGTCCCATAGCCACCCTGGCCCCTTTAGGAATCCATGGCACTGTTGCAGTAAATGACTTTACTCTCTCTATATAGACCTTCAACTGCTTATTGTCTTTTAGTATTCTACCCAGGAGGCTGTCATCTCAAGAATATATGATAAAGGCCAGCAGTTGTCATGGTGGGTCTTTAGAGTCCATTTAAGACAGTTTATAGTAAATGGTAAAGATGATCTCTTCAAGGAAGGGTATGCAGTAGGACCTTACATATCAAGTTCAGCAGCTGGGACTTGGAAGATTTGTCTGTCAAGTTACTGTTACATTTCATGGGCACTAAAGTATGAGCATCAGCAGAAAACCTTCTGCTAGAGCCTGGGCACTCTGGATTTCCAGCTGGGCACAGTTTGATCAGGTGCATTATTCACCTCAGCTGGCTTGAGTGCTCACAATAAAAATAATTTGCTTTGATATGATTTACTACAGTGGTATTGAGTAGAAACTTTTTCCAGAGGGCAAGACACCTGAAAATGAGCATGGTAAACATTTTAAAGTATTTTAAGAATGTGAAGGGTCATGTGGATTCACTCAAAACTAAGTGTCTGTCATCTCCAGAGAAAAGCAAAGAAAGAGATCATCAAAAAGTATCTAGGAAAGTGTCTTACAGGATTTCCTTTTTGCATGTGAAGTAGTGTTTGAAGGGGTAGTAGGCAAGATACAAGCTTTTTAGCATCGACATAGTAACACAAATTTTATCTTTCCATGCTTTGATGACCAATGAAGAATCTTTTTATAAAGCTTGTCTGATGGCTTGAGATATGTTTTACAAAACTTCTCAGTAATGAGTTTATTAATCTGTTTTGTACTAAAAGCTGTAAGTTAAATGTTTAATTTTTGGGGAAGCTGAAGCATATAAAGATTATGTCAATAGCAACGCAAGAACTCATCTGCAAAAATAAGACCAGAATTTGCACTGCCTGAATCCCTGTGTTCTATTCAGTATGTTGCACTGCTCTGCATTCTTCAGCAGAAGAATGCCAATTCTGTGTGCCAATTCTGAGTCCTCTGTTCTTCATTGGCCCTTTCCTATGATAACCTAGAGCACACTAAAACTAGTGTATCTTTCCAGTGAGATTGTATGATTTTGTGATGATTGGTAATACACTTCCTTGTTATATTTTGTGAAAAAAATACTTCATTTACATTCATCATGCCTCTGCAATCATATGGCCAGATACTGTAACTCATTATATTTATTAATAATAAGCAAGAATTGCAGAGTTGCAATCAGTTCAGAAGTTTCCTTCCTATAATTCATAGAGTGGAGATTATTGTATTCAGAAAGTTTGAGGACTGGATCAAAAAGTTATTAGAGGTAATACAAAGCCCTAGATCTTAAGTTTGAGCCTTCGAGACTTTTACATGGATGCATTTTTGTTTTCATTTGAGTTCATTCAAATCCTATAAAATGAGATAATTGAAAAAAGGAGGGGAAGTGTGGAGAAAAAGACAGAAATTAGAGGTTATATGTCTTAGGTGGCTGGCATGTCATGCAGTTTAAAGTATGATGCAGTTTTAAATTTGTCCTCTTTTTTGTCTCTGTTTAACTCTTAATTTCCAGTACTTAATATTTTAAATTGGCTTCATAAGGAAGTAAGACCCATGAAATCTCACTTTTACTGCCCTCCACAGCAATAACTCTTGAGACTTCTCATCAATTAAACAATAGAATAAAAGCCTTCAACTTAGAAGAATCTGGTCATACAAATCGTTATGAGAACTCATCAGTCAGGAAGGGAAGAGACACACTCACTTAAAGCCATGCAAGACTACTCAGATCTTGTTTAGCCTGGTTGGACAAAATGACACACATGCTCACTGGCTCATCAGTGTGCCAGAAAGGTAATAGGTGTGAAAAGGTAGGCTGAATCAACTTAGTTCCTGCTGTAATACAGAATGACTCCAGGAAACTGCATCAGAGCTGAATTTCGACCAGACTTGTTAGAAAGGAGTCAGGAGCTCTCTGAAGTAGTTGTAGTCGTATTAAGCATGGTTGGGGCTTGATAGTAGCAAAGACTTCTCAGTGAGTAGCCAAACTGAGCTAACAGATCATGTCTCAAGAGCAGTGAACCTACCTGCAGGCAAGGGGGAGTGGGCAGTGAGACAGGCTGTTCCAGGAGCAGCACATCAAGGAGCTCCAGAAACATACAAATCACTTCCTATACAAAGGTAACAGAGAAATAAAACTTGAAGCTAATGAAATGGGAACATATGACAACTGGGGAGGGGTTTGGGGATTGACACAAACTGGTAACAGGGCAGGACCTTCTGAGAGAACAGTGGGGGGGAAACCGAACAAACATAAAACACACCACAACAGGAACAGAAGGTGAAGTATCAGAATACTGGAATTTTACTTGAAATACCTTCTAGTAGCTAACAGTGAAAGCGCTACCAAGTCTGTTCAGATACCACCTCTAGAAACTGGGAAATAAGCTAGGCAGATGCCAGGCCATTTTTTTGATATTCTGGTTCCACATTATGAGGTGGGTTTTTTAATAATTTATCTTAATCTCTTTTAATAATTTATCTTAATCTCCTTCAAAGCTATTAGGTTAAACTATAAGAAACAAACAGAACCCCTTCAAGATGCAGAATACCTGTTATTGGTCATTTTCTTAATTATTGTGGGTCAATACCAGTGGACAGCTAAGCACTACACCAAATACTTACTCAGTTTCCCCTGCTACCCCCGGCTGGATGGGAAAAGAGGGAAGGAATATCAAAAGCAAGAAAACTTGGGCTCAAGAAAAAAATAAGAATTGTTTAATAAGTAAAGGTGAAGTAAAAGATTGTAGGGAAACAAAAGTGATGCAAAGACAATCAGTCACTACTTCCCACAGGTAGCCTGATTCCCATCCTGTTCCCAAACAAAAGATGTGTAACTTCCTAAACCATCTCTTTTCCCTGCTGTTGCTGGGCATGATGTGACATGTTGTGGAACATGTCTTTGGTTGGTTGGGTCATCTGCCTCTTAACCTATTGCAGCAAATTGAGAAACCAAGGAAGCATTGATGCTCTGCAGACACTGCTTAGCAAAAGCTGGAATGTTTGTTTGTTACCAGTATCATTTTGGTCAAAAATCTAAGCCCCATATGAGCCACTATGATGAAAATGAATTCTGTCCTGTCTGGACCCAGTACACTTATGTAGGAAATTTGTAATACCAAAGGTATGCTGTTTTACTGTGACCTTTCTCAGTAAAATGTTATTTCAAAATATATCTTATTTCCATTCTTAAAGATAAAAAAAAAAATCTTCATTTTAAGGATTCTATTAAGGCTTTGGTGGATGCAGAGACCTCAGGATGCTTGTGGGAGGAAGGCTGGGATCTGTCTGTCGGTTTAAATGCATATTTTAAGATGACTTACATTTTGTTCTATCAGGAAGTGCTCTTTCCTTCTCTTCCTAGTGTTTGCCTACCAATACATCCATGTATGGGTGCTGCTCATTTCTCAATTCTGACGCTGTCACTTCTCTTTCTAACCAGCCTTCTGTGCTGGTGACTGCTGCTATAGCACTTTTGCTTTGGCTGGGCAGGCAAAGTGAATCCCAGTGAAGCAATTCATCATTTATGAAACTCCCACCAGAAATTTTAATATCAGCACCTGTGATCGATGAAGAGTGTTCCAATCAATGTATGGAGCATTTTAACACATAATTTTCACAGTGTTAAACTGAACTTGTCACGTAAATCCCCAACTTAGTATATGCATGTGGGGAGCCTAGACGCCTTAAAGAAAAGCTAATGTATAATGCATATTTTATGCAGCATTACCATTCTTTCTCCCTATCTCTCAGAGTTTCTTTCCTTTGTCACTGCCCTGTCCTACACATATGTAATTTAGTGCCCTAATTTGGTCACAGCTCTTCCTATTTCATATATACCCGTGCACATTTATGTACATGTCAGTGTAATACATGCCTAAGCCATCTGGTATCTTTCCTTGCAAATGTTCACACAGAAAATTGACTGTGAGTAAGGTTCTGAACCTGCCTGTCCAAATGGTCCATATTTGTTTGATTTTTCTAGCAAATGCATAGATCCTATTAGTGAGACTGATCCAACATATTTCCATGTGTCAGCTGTACCTGCTGCAAGTGTCATTCTGTTCAGTGATAACAGGACTTGCATCCTAAAATAGAGAGAAAACAAGAACATCAGGTCCTTTTGAGGATCTGAATTGCTTTTTCTACCATCTGCTGACCAATGCTTTGAAAGAAAGAAAGTCTGTGTCTGGATTGACACCTTCCTTCTTTCTAAGCCAATAAAGGATCGGCCTGTTAAAGAGTCCAGACATGCCATGTTTGCAAGAGAAGCTTATTAGAACATAAAATGTCACTGGTACTTAACTAACACTGGTATTTAACTGTGCAATAAAACTATTTTATATTTATTTTACTATGATACAGAAATTGCAGAACAAGTTACCGAATGGGAGAAAAAGATGTGAAGTGGTGCTTGACTTCCTTGCTTTATTGTTACATATACTTTGGAAAGATCTTTCAGATATTGCTGTATGATATTTTTTTCATTAGTAGGTAAATAGCCAGAGCTGGAAATTGTAGGAGTTAGAAGATACAATGCAGGACCCAGTTTAATTATCGTTATGAGATGTAGAAATGATTGTGTTGCTGGAAGAAGTGTTTGGGGTGAAGAATTTCCTTTCTCTGAAGCATCTGATGTTTGCTAAAGAGTAATACAATTTTAGATGGATCAGTTATCTATTCTAGCAGTGTTTACAGAATAAGGAAAATAAAAATTTTCCCTCATATTCAAATTTGGATATTCTGCATTTCATATATGTAGCTATACACGTCATCCATTGCTTTTTCATGCACAATTCATTTCATCTGAAATCAACCATTATTAAATTCCATTTTATATTATCCAATAGGGCATCGTCAATCACCCAGGGAAAGGTAATCTTATATATTAGTCCAATAACATCCCTCTTGCACAACACATTAATTTTAATTGTAAGCATTTCATTAAAGCAGTATTTACTTGGTGCTAATTCCCCTCTATGCAGTATACCACTGACACAATGAGCTCTTTTTGTAACTGCATGGAAATTTTCCTCTATTCTAACCTTAAATACATTCAGCTGTATTGAATTACTGTAGAATTCTGCCTAGAGCCTGTAGTCATTGCATCCCTAACCTCATAGACAAAGGTCTAGTGCTGAATCAGCTCACCTTTGTGGTTTCACAGTCCCAGTGTGCACTCAATACTGGGACAGACCATGGCTGTTTTTCACTTTTGTTGGCTTATGAAACATTCTATTGCTCGACTGTAGCCCAGCCACAGCACTATTGCTGTGTGAAATTTTGCTGTTCCTGTTACACAGTCCAATTTTGCAGGAAGTCACACAGTCACCATTGAAAAATCTTCCTTCGGGGGCTTTGTGGGTCTCTTTTATTGTTTAGGCAGGTTGGAGCTCAGGAAGAAATCATTTCACTGATCTCAGATTGACCATGTTAAGAGGTGAGCTAAGCATCTATCTCTGCCTCTTCAATCTACTGTACCATACTCGTTGTTTTCTTTGCCATTTGTGACACAAAATGCCTGATGTTAGCTGAGACAATATGTATCTACTGATCAGCAAGGACAGCTGTAGCAAAATTAGTGGAAGAGATTTGTCTTTATACATATTATTGCTGGGCTATTTGAATTTGCTTCTTTTTCTTCCCTTCTACCTTGGATATCATCTGCAAAGAATTTGCAGTTTCCCTATAACTGTATTAAACAGGAGAAGGAAACAGTCATGTGCATGTGCACTGTTCTTGTAGGAGAGACACACTAGACCTATGTGGCGTGCCAGTGGACATCTCATGACCCTGAAAAATCATAGCTGTGTTAGGATGACTGAGCAAAGGCTAATTCTCCCTTCCTTTGATTACTGTAAGTAGTCTGACTGCCCTAAAGTGCCTGTGATTACTGTTCCACCTTTGGTGCCAAAGCTGCCCCATCTGGTGCTTCCTGGGAGGAGGGAGTTGGGGACTTCTTGCAGCAATTTATTGCACAGTGTAGGCATATGCTTGAAATCTTCACACACATTTTATTCTCTTCCACTAGAGGCCAAGACATCCCTAAAAATGTTTCTAACGATTATCCCTTGTATTCTTACCTCTCAGCCATATCTACCTCCTGTAATCTCTCAGTCTCCTAAGCTTAGTACTGCCTTTCTTGTCTGCCTCAGAGGCCTTTCATCCCACTTCTGCTTCTATCTTCTTCTTGCCAAGTACATGAGCTGGTCCTTACAGCTACTTGTACTAGACCCCTTCTGCAGTTGTATCATTGTCTGTGCCTGGCTCTGCTTGAGTGCCTCTGGAGAAGGTGGCTACTAAACATTTAAACATTTCATGCCATTTATTTCCTGCCATAAATCCATCAGCTTTGTCTTTTCATCTGGTTTATGTTTAATTTCTTTTACTGAAGACACAAGAGTAAAGGTGATAAGCCCTGAGGGCATGAGTGGTACAGTCACAGCACTGACCTCCCACCTATTCTTCTTCTGTGGGAGAGGTGAAAATGAAGAGAGAAAGTAGTTTGGGCTGATTGCCAGAAGAAGCAGGTGACACTGGCTGCATTGCAAGGGAGCCAGAGAGCAGGGCAAAAAGCCAGAGCCTAAGTGTAAATGCTAGTTTAGGCAGACCTGGGTTCCAGTCAAACCTTCATGCATGGACTCATCAAAACCCCAATCAAATTTACATAAAATGTGTATATATTTTCGTGCTGTAAGTCTCATACTTCCTAATTCCCCTCATCATGCATTAGACCCCTTGCACCTCTTCCTTCTCCCTGTCCCTCAATTTATTCTCACCTTTGTCTTGCACCTGAAGGCATCTTGTCTGCAGTGTCACTGGCCTCTGTAATCTATGGATGCTTCTAGTCTGCTCAGAAATTCACAGAAAATGAGCTCAGAATAACTATGTGGTCATCCCTTATCCAGTCTGCAGAAAAAAAAAAGTGATTTTTTAGAAAATCATAGTAAAGCAACACTTAAAAATAACATGTATTGGAATGTGTAGATCGCTGTTCATTGAGCATATATTGACTAACAAAAAGTGGGTTTTTTCATGTAGATTTTACAAAGAAATATACTAAAAATGTTGAAGACAATAATTAATACTTCAGCCACTAGTGTCTAAATAATCTGACATGATTACTCTTGTAGGTTCCACTTGCTGTTCTTTATCATCATTTATCATAGCATAGAAAGGTTACAGGCACGTGATTGGTGAAAACAGATATAAAAACTTATAAATAATCATATTTTATAAAATGGGGAAAACAGCATGTTTAGCTTTTCATCCAAGCATAGCTTGAATATTTAAGGGAATTTTCAGACGTCTATTTCCAAGAAAGCTGGAGAGCCAATGAAAATGTGCCTGCCTTCTGCATGGCTCATTGCTTTTTCACAGGAAAATTCTACATCACCCTTAGCCTGTGAGTGCACAGATGTATCTTACAATGAATAAATTTTGTCTGCTAGTGAACTAAGGACAATCAGCTGTGGCACAAAAGACCAGAATAGGCACAGCAGTGATATCACCTGCTTCCACCATGAAACCAGGGCTCACCCTGCCGCTCCTTTCAGTCCCTTCTCTGCTCTGAAATGATTTTGTCTTACGTGACATGCTTTAACTCCAGAGAAGGTTAGTAATTTTCATTTCTCTTACATCTCTGCCTTTCTTGTAGGCCCCCTTTAGGTACTGGAAGGCTGCCTTGAAGCCTTTTCTTCTCCAGGCCCAACCACCCCAACTGTCTCGGCCTGGAGAGAGATATAATAGGAGAGATATTCCAGCTCTCTAATCATTTCAAGATAGAATTAGACCATGTTTAGCCTTTAATACGGATAATTAAGGGTCCTGGAGAGCAGTTAATTTTGGGAAATTGTTGTGGATAAGGGAGCACCAGAATGTGGCAAAGCAGCTAGTAATTCTGGTGAACCTTAGGTGGGAATTGCAGATGCTCTTTATAGCAGCATGTAGCTGCAGGTATGTAGCTATTTCCTAGGGCATCTACATGTGTGAGGGCTGAGAGAATCCCTCAATTTCATTTTGTTGTTTCTCAATGGCAGCTTCAAGGTAAACCACTTCTAATTCAGGAGCTTTATATTTATGTCAGCCTAACTGTGTGGAAAGGAATTTTTTTCCCTCTCTAAACTATATTTGTGCCCCTCAGATTAGATGTGGCATTGCTTTTCAGAACTGAAGCAATTTGAGTATTTGTGCATAGCTGTTCCTGGCTACTTATTTCTACCCCTGAGCTCCAGTTTGTCATCCCTTTAGTTATGGTAATACAGCTAAGTGGTGCTTATCTGAAAACCAAATCCACCAGAAGAGGAATAGTTTCAGTGACTGGGTTTACAGCCTAGCAACACAAATTGCTATTTTTCAAAATGCCTTACAGGCATAGAAATGAGAGGTTAGATCAGGGAATGGGCTTCTTAAACCTTTTTTGCTGCTAATTATTCAGGAAAAGATCCTGGCCTTCCTGTCCCAGTCTTCTCTGGTTACAGAGGTGCTGTGCCCTGATCATGTGCAATTATCATGTGCCCCAATGGTAAACGAAGTTCAATAGGTTTGGCTGAGCCATCAGTAAATCATTAATCCGTTCTCAAGTGAAATGTTAGTAAAGCACCACTATTGGTCAGAAGATGCTCAAAGCTCAGTATGATCTTCTTGACACACTGAATAATGTGTTTCATATGAACGTGCAAATTGGTAACCACATTTCATACAGGCACAAGTAGGATAACTTGCTACCTCTTGTTGATTCTTGCTTGAGAATGACTTAGCACTAACTGAATCACTTTGAGAAGATAATATGTTTAACCTGTTGTTTAAGTTCTTAGGAAATACTGTTGACAATGTTGGAATTCTTTTGTTCTCTTATGACCTATAGGAAGGAAATCTACGCCTGGGTGAATGACTGTGCAAATGTAGTGATATACACTTCTGCTTTGTTTCCAGAGGAGGGTATGCCTCCAAAAGTTTGGTGAGCCAGCCTACAGCTCAAACTATGCTTTGTTAATCTTTTGATAGAGAAGTTAGAGACTTTTCTAGGCCCTGTGATGAATCACTATTGACCTTCGATACTTCTGTGTTATATTCTTCCTCACAAAGAATGTAATGGACAAGGTTTGTCCTCTTTCTGGCAACTCTTTAATCACCATCTCTTTTTTTTTTTTTGTCTTCTCTCAGTCTGAAAGATTTTGTTTGCTTCTTAATAGACTATATCACTTGGAAAGCATCTATTAATAATTTGCTGTTTCCTGCCACCCTCCTGCCATGTGGCTGACAAACATAATAAGAAGCAGGAGATACCACTCTCTGCAGTTTCTCTGCTGGGCTTAGCATTTATTCTGTATACTCCAAGACTTCCCATTGAAAAGTAGTCCAAACACTTTTCAAACACCTCAAACATTGTGTCTATTTGATCAGAAAAAAAAACCAGTGTGCCAAGTCCAGCAGTGAGCCTGACACAATTGCAGTGAAATCAACAAATATAGTAGCAAAGACTTGTTGCTAGGTAAGAGAGACTTACTCAAACTGGCTAAAGTTTTTTGATCTTTTCTCCCCTCATCTGAGTTCTGTTTTCAACAGTTCATTAAAAAACAAGAAGTTTTTGGTTTTGTGTGTCCATACTGACAATTACATGAATCTTAGATATAATAACAAATAAGGATGAACCACATGATCCTGTAATTTTCATGTGAAAAGGCAAAAGAACTGGCAGGAACCCTCAACATCCAAATAGAGGCATAGTGTTGCTACACTGGGAGTTCTCTGTTAATGGTCTGGCATTGTGAAACCAAGGCTTGCTGAGCAGTCAATAGGTATTAGTATCTATTAAATTCTATTAGTATTAATAGAATTTTAAAAACACCCGTTGTTTCTTTTTTTTTTTTTAATTCACTATCTGTGTAGTGAAGTCAATAGTAGAAAGATCATGTTCTGCTTTAAATAGCAATGACTTGCTCAATTAATTAGTTTCAGGACAGTATACAGTACCTGTATACATATCCTGGGCAGCTTCAAAGTTGTATAAAATTTTATTCTTGCAGAGCTTTTTAAACCAACTACAGGAGCGGTTTACATGTGTTCTTTTGAGGTGCAGTTGTGGCTGGTTTTTTTGGCTCCAGTGTTATGTGTAGAATTGTGTTCTGTGTATTTTTGTTCTTGTGATGACTGCCTCATGTATCAGCTGTTCAGACATCCAGCACCATGGTGTGAGTTGGATAGCCTAGTTATTTTTCCCTTGTATTGGGATTCCCACTCATTTCCATGGAAACCTGAAAAGCTGGAGGAATAAAGCATGGAAGCAATTGCTGTGTTACAGCATGTGCAGCTTGTGCCTGTGAGTGCCAGTGTAGTTGTAGGTCTGGCTAGGCTTCCAGTCTAAAACCTGTAAAAGGGTTTAGCTTTTAGATTTATTTCTCATTCAAACATGGTTTTATTTTCCTTATATAGGAATGTGTTATAAACACATGTTCTTACATACATCTCTTTTAATACTAATAGAATGGCTACCCAGGCTCATAAGTGCATATTCAATATTATATACATGTTCACACATTGAAACATATACATACACAGACACACATGCATGCATGTCTCTGAGAAAAACGCATTCAGAAACAGAGGTATTAAAGTCTGTAAGAAATGCATAACTTATCCACAGAGTTATTCTAATGGCTGTCACTTTGAAGGCTTTTCTTAATCAAATACTAACAAAAACTTGAATAGATTGACAATGGAAAATATATGAATATGACTAAAGATTCTTTTCAGTGAAATAACCTAAAATATTTGTACCTCCTTCACAAAAAGTCAGACATTTAACCATTTCATTTTGCTCCTGAGCAGCTGGTTCTAAGCAAATTCTGTGAGTGAGTGCAGAGACAACCAGAAGAGCTAACGAAATGGAAGATGAAAAAGAATTTAGAAAATAAATGAACACGAAGCCACAGATCAAAAAACAAGCTTGATCAGGGCAACCATCTTGAGTGCTTCTTTCTCTGTGTTTTCTCTGTTACTTTTCAAATCTCATTAAAACCACTAGGTAAAATATGAAATTGGTTCTCTGGCTTTCTGCAACTTATACTACCAGTTTCTACTCCTTCCCTTTATGTTGTAGCAGGAATATCTGACTGCACTTTGAAATCATCTGTACTATGGCACGCTGCTATTTTTTTCAGCCACAGAGACACAGAAGCTGGGATACTATGACTTAATGTGAAAATTTAATTTGGAGATACCAACTGTGATTAAAAGACAGTTCCCCCTTCAGATTGGTTATGCTCCAATTCACAACAGGGTGTGATGCATGAAATCAAAGAAGCAGAAACAAGAACAGAGATAGTAGTCTCTAAAACTGCTGTTATAAAAACTATCTGTAGATGTCCTCAGCGATTTCCAATAATGAAGTGCTAATAAAACTTCTGAAAATATGTATTAAATCCAAAGATCTTAGTCTACATCTAAATTCCTGTAACTTTAATTTCCTACTGCCTGGTTTTCAACTGTAGGAGCCACCTCAGCAATAGCACACACAAGGTTCTAGGACTTAGATGGAGTTTAGGATTTGTGACTGCATACTGTAGGTAGTCAGCTAATTCCATAACCATACTATTGTAGATCAGCTTTGGAGAACTTTGAAAGACGGGAATGGAGATTTTATAGGAAGGCTCTTCATCTATGTCTTAAACATGAAAAAAAAACCTCTCAGAAAAATGGTAGTTAATAATATTAGATGATTTTCTGAAAGATGCTATTTGTAGCATCAGTTGCACATAAATGTAATTTTCCATTAAAAAAATAATCTTTGTAGGTGTATTGGTTGCAAAGAGAAGCTTGAGTGCTTTAACATAAAGTGCTGAGAGCCAGAAAGAGAAGCAGAGGAATAGAAACTTTCGTATTTAAAATCTTGTAGTGCTAAAACCAGTTATTGGAGGAAGCTGGAATGTGCTTTCTGAATGTTGGGAGTGGAAGTGCTGGGTGTGGAAATTCATGTAAGGTTCTAGAGATATTCACTGTAGATTTCAATCCTTTAGGCACTGGGAGGTGCTTTACAGTCTCCATAGAGTTGCCTTTTCTCCAGACTGAGCAGCTCCAGCCCTCTCAGCCATCTTCATGGGAGAGGTTCTCCAGTCCTCCGATCGTCTTCATGGCCCCCTCTGGATTTCCTTCAACTGATCCATGTACTTGTTTTGGCGACCCCCAGAGCTGGATGTGCTCAAGCTCTATCTAGAGTTTTACTTCTTTTTTTTGGCTTTCTTCTCTGTTTGCATGAAAACAGTTGGATGTTTTCAAGTAAAGTACATAATGGGTATGCATTCCCTACCTTTACTCATTGGTGCTACGGAGTTGTTAGGCTAAATATTCCTGCTGGGCTTTGAGAACATGAGTGTACATGCACATGTAATTAGTTGTGTTGCTTGTAGTGTTATAGTGCATATGGACTGCAATCACAATCCAGAACTTTATTTTGCCAAGTGCTGTACAAACATATGCCCTGCCCAGAAGACTTACAGTATAAACAGATAAATATGTTTCAGTTTTTACATCAGTGGGACATGACATGAGCTCAAGGATCTGCATATTATATTTCATTATAGGCCAGTGTGGTCTAATATAAAGAGCAAGTATGCATGACTTTCAGCACACTGATGTGATCTATCTTTTTATTTTATTGGGTAGAGACATATTTTCAGATATTTTAACTCTTTCATTTGTACATCTATTTACCACATCTAAGTTTGCATGCACGTTTAGTTCTAGTTCTCTGTTTATATAATTCTGGTATGTGATACCTGCATCATGTATCAACTCTTTAGGATGTACAGTTCAGAGGAATAATGTTGCATTATACCTTTATAATATGTGGTGTTAGTTATTTTGATAAATCTTTCAACAATTTTGATTTTTTTTTAATATTCTGAAGGTCTTCTGTAGACATGCCAGCCCATTGGTTTATCCAAAAAGTTTTCAAAACTTTATAAAAATCTCAATAATTAGAAACACTGAGTCTTTTTGCTGTTACAAATTTTATAAAGACAGATTCCCATCCTGTTGCTGGCACTGTTCCTTTCCAATAGGTGGTAAGAACAGGCAGAACTTTGGACATCCTGTTTTAATGTCTTTGGGAGCCAGAATGCTTTTTCTGCATAAATGACTTTCTTTGCATTTGCCAAGAAATATTCTCTCACCCAGACAGAATAATAACTATATTAAAAGTATATTGTCTCCTCTGAAATGCTGCCTCAGATCCTACTTTTCATGTTAAGGGTTTAATGTGAAATTTGGAAAGAAAAGAAGCTGGAGAAGTGAGGAAGCCCATGCACTTTACAACATTGTCTTTGTCCTGCATCAGATCAACTCTTTCAGTGTATGTAAAATAATGCACATACCTACTTCCATAAATCTTAGGTTTATCTCTGTTACTCAAGGATGAAAGGGACCTCTTTTTATGCAGAATTCACTTCAGTCCTTTCACTTAGTTGTCAAAACAAAACCTAATGATGCAGTTTTCCATCTTTACAACATGAATCAAGGAGATAAAATCTTTGCACCATTGGTCCTGCGTAGCTGGTGGTATAATAGGAGAGCATGTCACAAAACCGGCATTAAGGATGCAGAGATGTAATTTTGAAAGTCTTAGTTTTCATTCTTTTATCTTCATAGCTTACAAACACGAACAGAGTTAATCAGATTCTTCCTCACTGTTATTTGAGTAACTGTATTAAGTCAGAAGGCAAAGTTTTAACTGAGGGTGGAATACGGATTGTTCTACCAATTTGGTCTTGTTTGACCACTTTGAATTATTTAACAACAGTTCTTTCTAGATCTTGAAACCAGTACAGAGAGCATAAGAATCTGAAGCAGGAAATCTCTTTTGTACCTTGTTAAGAATAAATCTTCTTTCAATTTGCTTTAAAAATCCATATTTATAATAATAGAATTTACAGGTGCTTTGATGTCAGAGTGACAACAAGAAATGAAATAAATTTGAAAAATGTAATAAATGTATATTAATAAATTAAAATAAAATCACTTCCTGGCTGTCCTTTCATTCCAGGAGTTAAAGGGGCACTCTTTATGCCAGCTTAATTGCATTCTAAAACTCATGCAATCATCCAAATTGCTAACTGTGCTGGTAATAACAGGCCTACTTAAATGTAGCACTTTTTCAGGCCTTGTATGGGCCACTAGGTCATGGTGCAGTAGTTATCACTACACTTGTCATCTCTGTCCTAGGAAGATTTCTGGGGTTTACTGTACGCTGTGGTACAAAATCCTGTCCATTTGGGATCTGTTTTTTCTTTCCTTTTTTTTCCTTTTTTTTTTATTTTACCCCAGAAAAATATGCTTTACATGCAAGTTTTGAGCAGAAAATTACCAATTAATATTCATTATTCTTGTGGTCTCTTCTTTATGTTTTGAGTATTGTGTTGTATAGTTTTAGCGTTAAAACTATTCAAGTTACTGAACAACTGAAGTAGGTACTCTTGTTTTATGCAAAAACTGCAATAATCTGTGATCCTGTGTAATTTCTGCTAATTATGTTAGAAGGGCCATGATTGATATTTTGCTTGCCTGTCTTACTCATTTATCAGTTAATTGTTGCACTTCTAATAGCTGTAAGCTATTTATAACATACTCTTTGAAAAGCATATTGGCCTGTACACTAACAGCAGTGAACACTTCTGATACCATGTAGTTCTGAAATATTATTCTCACCATTGCTGTAATTAGACAAAACCTAAAACCAGAAAGGAGGTGTCATTGTTATGGAGTAGTGAATGGGGAAGAAGGGATGCTAATCTCTTCACTTCATAGTGACAGCAATTAGCTTTAACAGACTAAGATTTTTTTTTTAATTATCCTGTTTTCAGTGCGCAGGCTGTTTACTAAACTGCAAGGCCTACATAGTTTTATTTTGGAATTAAAAAGAAGATATAATAAATAAATGTGTCCTTTTCTATATCTGAAATACTTGCATGGTATATATCCACTACAGTTAGCTTATGTTTAATTGTCTTTAATCAAAACCTTAAACACGAGTTCTGTCATTTTAATAATGCTTATTTCATGTGGTGCTTTGGTCTTTTTTGTTCAAAAATGGTTATAGGTGTCTTCAATAATTGTTAGTCTGAGTCAGTGCCAGTGAAAATCATACTGTTTTCTACACTGGAAGCAATGCTCGATGAACAAACCTTAGCATGTGTATTAGTTGTGATTCATTTTTGAGTTTGGGATACTAGAAATGAGATTTTAAAATCTGGTATCCTGTTCTTTTAAAATCTGGTATCCTGTTCTTTTAAGAACACAAATTACACGTGTCTATATTGTGGCATACTTACACTCACTAATATCAATTTGTGGATGTGGTGACTGGCTTATATAAAAGCTTGTTGTGGCCATTTTATATAATAAAATATCTGTGTATGCTTCTCAGTATGACAGTACTAAATATTTTTAAATGACTTGTTCTATTTTCTCCTTGTATTCAGAAAAATATGTATTTTTATACATTCCTTATTTAAAGGGTGAGTAAAGATAAACCAACAGTCTCCTCAGTTACAGACTTAGATAATGTAGGTAAGTTTGGGGGGGTGAAACCTAATCCAGTTTGAAAAAAATTCACAAGATGCACATGCCAACATTGTATTTTTAATTCAGAAACCCCTCATTGAGGGAGGGCAGGGTGAGCCTGTGGCAGATTTGGAAGTGAAATTTGCCAAGCAAAGTATGGAAGTTGAAGCCTTTCCCCTCTTATTTTCCATAATGATCTTTCGGTTTACAGCTTTTAAGAGCTGTAACTCTTCAACTCTGCTTCTGGCTGAATTGTGGGAAAAAGTCAGTGACTTTATTTTTCTGCAGAGCTGTGTGCTTTTTTCCAAGCAGTTTGCCAGGCACAGCTCTGGGAGGTTGTTCCCCATCAGAGGGCCTTTAGGCCTGACCTAAATGTAGGCGATTCAAAGCAACAAAGAGGTTGAAACACAGCATGATTGTGATTACAGTCATTAGTACATTCAAAGATAAAGCTAAAACTCTAAAGAGTTATGACCACTTTGACCTGAATTTCGGTGAATGTACTTTAGCTTTTTGTTGTGTGGTGATAGGTAGTACACTGCATACTCATCAGTATTGGTGCAGGCCCCATATTTGGCTTGTTCTTTATTCTTTAGGGATTTTAATGATAATTCAAAGATGTGTAGTGTGAATACATTGAATGAGAGTTACAGAAAAGATTCCTACAGCCCTTCCTTGGTAGGTACCTTTCAGCTCATAAAATTGGTGCTTCAATAAACATAGATGCAAAAATATTAGACAAATAGAAACTTGGAAATGTTCATTAGGTTGCTGTGCCCAAAAGTAGTATATATATACTATATATACTTTTAAGATGCATATTAAGTAAAGGTGTTTCTCAGTTTTGGTGCTTGTCCAGAACACCGGCTTCCATGAAATTAGGCTTTGATTTTAAATCCTAGGAGTTAAATGTAAACCTGTCTTTTGGACCACATTACACCTCAGGACTTGCGCACGAACAGTGTATGCAAGAACAAGTTACACACGTGTGCCAAGGATGGAAGCAGACTGTTTTATAGAGACTGTACATCTTGCACATCTTCCCTAACCTAGTGGGTTTTAAGTCTAGCAATGGAAGTGTAGAACATTTTCTGTTACTTGTGACCCCCATGTCTGTGAAATCTAACTCTTTGTATTTCAGTAAGTCTTATTGGCTTCCTGATTTCTAAAAGTTAAATATTTTAATACAGCTTTTTTATTTTAAAGCACTCTTCTTACCAATTTTCTTCCATAATACTATGAAAAATGTAGGTCTGCCATAAGCTAAATTATTTTTCTGTCTTTGTTCTTGTACAAAATATAACAAATTGCCACGTTTTAAATTTAGAATTAAAAAAAAATAACCTTTCTTATTCCTTATATCTGTCATTTTCAAACACATTGTGTTTGGGAACAGGATTTTAGAGGAAAACAAATCATGCCAGATTCAACAACTTGAAGAGAAGCAAGGCTGCTGCTGATCCCTGTCCCTGAGTTCCACCAGGAGCAAGGCTGAGGATTCATTTACAGAGGCACACAAAGCACATGTGTGCCCTACATGTGCATGGACATAAATACATGCTTGCATAGCTGCTCACACAGATTCTAGAGGGACACTCAGAGAACTCATGTGAACACAAACATTATGCACACAACCACACACCCATCCAGACAGAAGGAGCAAGCCACATCTTTTATATCATTCTAGGTGCAACTAAGACTTATTGGACAAAAAATACTATAATGTCTTGATTTTTGTGGATGTAACTCCATGCTAGAATTTCGAGACTTTCTGGAATAAATTCAGTGAATTTGGTGCAAATTTTGTTCAGAATCACCAACAATACAGAAAATAATCTTCAAGAAATTTCATGTTATGAAGTTACTAAAGGTTTAAGTTGCTTATCATCTCCACTTGAAAGTAGCATCTTCCAACAGAAATATGCTTCTTCTATTCATGACAAGGAAATTGCAGTTCTTTTAAGAACAAATTATTTCTCTGTATTTTTTGTTTGATTCTTACTATAAATTTAACATTCAGCTTAATCTGTGCTGCTTCTGAGTGCTTTGCTGACTGCACTGGAGAAATATATAGGCCAGTTTTTCCTTCTGTTATATTTAATTTCTTATTAGGAAGCCTTTGAATCACAGACTGCTTTCTTTCAGTGTCTGCATCTAATGCAAGGAAATGTGAATTCTTGTTTAAGCCTATCTGTATAACCAAAATATGAGTTGTAACAAGAACTTGAAAGCCTCTAAGACAGTTCTACTTTCTTCTCATGTGAAAAATACATAAGTCCCCAGTAAGAAATGCTTATAAATGGGAAGGGTGGGGGGGGATGTACATGACATAAAGCTACAGAGACTTCACTATTGGAAGGTCGTGTCAGCATGTGCTGACCTTCACCACCCTGACCCTTCACAGATCAAGTGGCCTGGCACAGGACCACCATCAATGACTGGTTATGGTGCAATTTGAGTTGCTCAGCTGCATGGATGTATTCTGGGTGTGTTTTTCCTAATGGAAATTCTGGTTCATGTGCCAGAGCCTATTCACTGAGCATATCCAAAGTAACGGAGCCAGACTGATGAGTGGATATCTTTGCTCCTAAGAGTGCTAAAGATCCAATGCTATTTCTTCTTACCTCTTTTTTCCATACTACTTTCTCATTCTTCATATCTAAGATAAAAGGAGGTAATAAGAGAAAGATGCTCAAATGACCTCTGTGCACTTTCGGTCTTTTGCACTCTAATCTGAGGCCAGTGAGAAATACTTGAAAGGGTACTCTGCTTCCTGTGAGGTTACTTCATTGAACCCCAAATGTATTTCCCCATTAAAAAAAAATGGTGATATATGAGGAACTTGTGATTTTAACCAGAATTCTGCTTATTCTGGCCTGTATTTACAGATTTGTCTGCAGCTTGCACTGTTCATCTGAAAATGGAGGGATTGGATTCCCTCTGTGCATTACAGCAGGAGTATGACTCTTACTGAAAGTTTCAGAACGAGTCCTGAGGATATATTCTCCTATTGTTCTGCAAGAAGGACTCTCCTTGATGTTAATAAAAGCTTTGTGTTCATCACAAGTGGAAGAGAGCAAAGGATTAATTTATATTCTAGTAATTAATTTGCCCACGTGCCTATTTGTTCACTTTTTGTTATGTACCCTCAGCTTGTAACTTTTATCTTTGCAGAGTTCCCCTGGAACTCTGCTCTGGTTGTATGCTGGTATTTTCCGAAGGGGAAGATTCAAATACAGTAGATTTTTTATAAAATTTGCCTTTTCCTAAAAGGGTGCTCTAAAATATTTGAACTAAATTTCAGGTGCCCATCTGAATCCATCTGGGTTTGTGGAGGAAAGAGTCTGAAAGGAGAGGAAATTAGCTTTCCATTCTGCCTAACTTTTCCTTAAACACTCCAGCAGCTTCTTAGAGTAACTTTCTATCCTGCAGTTTTGTGTCTCTTTTGTCTTGCAGATCTTAAAATACGAAACAAGCAGCTTAAATGTATTTGGGAAAATCAGACAGGTTTCTGTCAAAATCATGATCTTGAATTTTCCTGTACTCTGTTAGTAACAGTAATAGATGATATTTAATCAAGATGATTGAAATATTAAGAACTGATTTTAAAGAACTGACTATGCAAATATCGTCATGAGACACAAGAATACTCTGTCAAAAGCCTTGTTAAAATTGAGCTGAATGCCACCAACCACTCTCCCTTCACCCACAAGTACACACATTTTAGCCTAGAATGCAACTAATAAAAAAAAAAAAAAAAGAACAGTAGGGCATAAATTAAGGTTCAGATATTGTTATTGATTCAGGTTTGGTCTGCCTAGGGGGAGAGGAAGACCTGCTGAAGCAGATAGTGTTATACAACAGAGATATTTGGGGCCCATTGAAATAATTGATAAATGTCCCATTTACCAGGTAGGTTAAACAGTGTCTCAAAAAACATATCCAGTTTCTAAAAACATATTCAGATTACTAGGAGTCATAATTGAGAAATTAGTTTCTTTTGGAATACAAAGACGTGCTTGAAAAGAGGTTATGTTACAATTTGGATTTGCCTATTAATTTCTGAGGAGAGCAATAGAAGGTCAGTTTGCAGCTTTTTTAGCAAGACTGCACAAAATACTTACATAGTATGGGATACACTGCTTACAAAAACTATTCATCATCTCCAGGTCGTATTTCTTTGATTATAGATGTAGGAGCATTTTAAATGTGAGAAATGCATTTGATATATTTTGTTTTGTTCCTTGAGACACTAGGTTTAAAAAAAAAATTCTTTGAATCGTTTAATTTGTCTTTCACACGGAAGAAATATAATTTTCTTTTAGTTATAAAAAGAGATAGTGAGAAAACTTTGGTGATTAAAATAATAAAGAAATCTTACCTACAGAAATTTGCATCTTGCATCATAGGGGATGAAAATCTGCCTTTACTGAGTAACTTGAGTAACATGGAGATAAATTTTAAACTGCAATCTTTTAACGTAATGAACTCATTAGGTTTTCAGGAAGTCATATTTTTCTCCAAACATTTTACTTTTGTCACATTATGAGTATGTGCAATATTACTGATTAGGGAAAAGCAGTCTTTTTAACAATTTAGGCAACAGTCTTGATTGACCATAACAATTATGCAGTAATTCTAGTATTTGACCATCATTTCCATATATTTTTGAGGTCACAGATGATCATCTACAGAATCACAGAATGAGTAAAGGTGGAAGGGACCACAGTGGGGCATCTGGTCCAACCTCCCTGCTTAACCAGGGTCACCCTAGAGCACATGGCACAGGATTGTGTCCAGATGGTTCTTGAATATCTTCAGTGAGGGACACTCCACAGCCTCTCTGAGCAATCTGTTCCAGTTCTCAGTCACCCACATACTAAAGAAGTTCTTCCTCATGTTCAGGTGGAACTTCCTGAGCATCGCTAAGTCTTGTCCTATTGCTGGGCATCACTGAGCAGAGCCTGTAAACATCCTCTGACACCCTCCCTTCAGATACTGACAGACATTGATGAGGTCCCCTCTCAGCCATCTCTTCTCTAGGCAGAACAGGCCCAGCTCCCTCTGCCTTCCTGTGCAAGAGAGAAGCTCCAGTCCCTTAATTATTTTTGTTGCCTTCCTCTGGACACTCTCCAGGAGCTCCATGTCTGTCTCATCCTGAGGAGCCCAGAACTTTCTACAGTATAGACAGTGAATGCTTTGCCTCAGTAAAAACTGGACATCTGTTGAGAGTGTTTGAGAATCAAATTTTTGGATTTGAAGGAGTACAAGTAAGAAAAAAAATTAGGAAAGAAGAATTTTGGAAGTCCAGATCTAAGGCCCTTAGCCCTTTCTAGACTTCTGATACATCATGGCTAGAGAGAAACCATAATAATTCACTAAGAAAGTGTTGGCTGACTTAGAAATTTAGGAACTTGTGACTGAACCTTGCAGTCACCATGCCTCAGTCTAGAAATACAGATACCTTCAGAACTTTAACTGGAAGAATCATTTTCAGGGGTACCTGCCCTCAAGGGAAGAAAATGCTGACCTACTTCCCCTCAAGGGAGCAAAAGTCACAATTTGTCCTGGAAAGGAGGCCAAATCTCTTGATCATTTACATGAGAGAAAGTCCAAATGGTAGATATGTGACTGTATCTAGAGACAGGAAGAGTGGTGCTGGTTGCAAAACTTCTAGGAGTTCAGGTAGCTCTATGGTGAGACTCAAGGCCTTAAATCCTTTGAAAAACTGAAGACTCCAACAGGTTGTCCAGCAAGCCAACAGATAAGGTCCTGTTGATAACTTGCTTGGTGTTCTTAGAAGTTACTGATAGTATCTGAATAATTCAGTGGTTTTCTGGAAGATTAATGCAGCCTTAAAGGTTGAGCAGCTAAAAGTCATATTCTGCTCTTCAGCTGTAGCAGTGCAGAAGTTGGTTGTGCTCATCTGGTTGTCCAGATCCACTTCACTGTTACTGACTGGCAGACTGTGATCTAATGTCTGTAAAGCAGGGCCCACAAGTGTTGTTCATACATGCAGGAGCCTGGAGCCATGTTCTTCAGATGGATCAAATCTGCCAAATGACGCAGGCCACCATAAGTAATTGGCCTGTCTCCAACATAGTTTATCATTCTGTTAATTTCTCTATTATTTGCATATTTCAGTAGCGTATAATTTTCCAGAGTACTGATGAAGATACTGAATATTGTAGGGGTAAATGTATGCCTGTGGGATTATATTAGAAAGGGTCTTGTTAAATATATATAATTTTTGTTTGTTTTTTACAATTAGTTTTGTATAAAAATGACTTTTATACAAAATAATTTTTCTGGAAAATATTTTAATACAGATTTTTCTTTTCTGGAGAAATATTTGCTAACTGTGATAAATGTGTTGATTTTAGGAAGCACTTACTGTCTGAACACTCAGAAAGAGAAAGCAAAATGTTTCAAAGGTTTCTAAGGATATGATAACCTAGCATAGCTACCTTTACTGACAACTTTTAGAGTATTCTCAAAGAGCAGTATCAAGTGTTTTTGATTACAGATTTTCCATGACGATGTGTTCACTGGTTCTAATTAGGTCATCATCTTGTATCCCATATTGCTTTTGTATGACAATACTAAGGGTTAGCACCAGGAATATTAACTTAGTGAGCCTCACCATCTCCTCAGCAATTAGTAAAGGTTAATTTTAAAAGTTCCAAATAAAATTTTTTCAGAATATTTTTTTTCAGTTTTTTCTCATTCCCCAAGTAACAGCAATGTATTGAAGACCTATTAGCCTATGTTTATTTTGGGGGGGGGGTAAATGTTGTCTGAGACTTTGATTTTAAAATGAAAAATACTGACAAATATCTCTTTTTAAAAAATTTTCTTGTTGATTACTATTACTACATTTTCAAATAATTATAATAATCATCAAATCTCTTTTATTAATGAATTCTTCTCTTATGACTATGTACCTTTTCTGTTTTTAACATTTAATGAAATACTTTCACCTGCTCCTAACTGTAGTCAATTTATGTTATAAGATTGTCTTCTTCTCATTTTATCTCATTATTATTTCCAGCTTTCAAATACTGACAATTTAAAAGCACCTTGTGTTTGTGTGTGTGTAGTAGTAGTTACTGGTATAAGATTCTGTACAGTGAGATGTAACAAGTCTTATTGCCTGCATGCAGGTGACCACACAGACATTTTTTTTGGTTTTACTCAGAAAATTTGTATTTAGTATGCCATCTTGTGATTTATTTGTGAGAGCACTATAGCTATTCATGTCTTGTTTCTCTAAATCTTCGGTAACACGAATGCATATAATGGTGGTACAGAGTTCCCAGATCTACCTCTCCCTGCCCATTGTCCTAAGTAAGGCACATTCAATAATTTGGTTCTTTTAAATTGTAATTTACAGATTTAATTTCTACCTAGACTTCTTTTATCTTTTCCTTCTGGGAATTGAGAATTGTAGAATCACAGAATGGCCTGTGTTGAAGGGGACCTTAAAGATCATCTAGTTCCAACCTCCCTGATTTTGCAGGGAATATTCCACTGGACCTGGTTGCTAAGAGCTTGCTCAACGTGGCCTTGAACACTGATAGGGATGGGCATACACAACTTCTCTGGGCAGCCTCTTCCTCCCAGTGTCTCACTACCTTCATGGAATATCTTCCTGATACTCATTCTAAACCTACTCTTGAGGTTGAAACCATTCTCCCTTAGCCTGTCACTACATACCCTTTGTAAAATGTCCCTCTCCATCTTTCTTGTTGGCTCCGTTCAGGTACTGGAAGGCCACAATTAGGTTACCCTGAAGCCTTCTCTTCTCTAGGCTTAGCAAACCAAATTCTTTCAGCTTTTTCTTGTAGGAGAAATACTCCACTCTAATCAGCTTAGACCTTTCCATTTTCATTTCTAGAGCTTCTCTTTGAAGAAAAATTAAAATTTTCTTCTCTTCCTATTCCTGATGCCTTTCTCTTTGCTTTGATGTGTAATATTAGATGCCAGGCTAAGACTAACCCTAGCCAGCCTGTCCTCCATGTCTACAATTTTTTACTGGAACAAAGGCTAAGTAAGAGCTGAGCTACAGAGTTGTAATTTAGATGTCATGAATGAAGCAGAACTACTAAGGTGGACTCCTTGTGAGACCAAAGTCTGCATTTCCTTTTCCTGCATGTGAAAGTGATGAGGAAGTCCATGTTTGTGTGAGATTGATGGTCTCAGTATCAGAATTATGTTCCTGGCCATGGAAGTGCCAGGGGTGCCAATGAGGACTGCAATGGTAGGCTGCCAGATGACTTCACTTTTGCAGAATCAATGCAAATCTTGCTAGAATTTCAGGAAGTTGCTTACTCCCAGCATCCAGCATGTAATTCATGGAGAAATGAAGGCTGAAGTTTTGATATGACTGACAAAGATCTGTAAGGAAGCATATAAGTATCGAGGTAAAGCAAAATTCAATTGACTACATGTAGGCATCTGTCATCATTTGATGTGTCCTAGAGCATCCAACACTCACATCGGCATATATGAGAGGGCATCTGGGTCACAAAAAATGGCAGGTCAATTTGTGCTTTTCTGGAGTAGCAGCAAACTAGGTGGCATGCACAACATAATTTAAAATTGCATTGTTTGCCAGCAGCTTTTATAATGTTTTTATTTCTTTGACCTGCTTCTGGATATAGATTGTGTGGATCTTACAGGGGCTTTTCCAGCTTCGCGATTTCTTCTGTGATTTTCAATATAGTTAAAAGTGTACTATACTACCCTCAGTGTTTTTGAAGTGCTTACTTTGGTTTAGAAAGACAGATAAATCTGTTTTGTAGTTTGTCCCTTATAAATGTACACAGACTATCATAATAACTGGGGCAGCATTTCCAGGTTAAAATCATAATAGTTCTTTCAGCAGGTTTTTCAGTATTGACAAATGAGGCTAGATAATGTTTTTCAAACATTTTAAAAACATACTAGTCTGAAGATCAAGTAACTTCACTTCTGGTCTCCTGTCAAGTCCTTACACATTCAAGACTTATAGAATAATACAGTGCACTGTTTTCTTACTAGCAAAAGGAAAATAATATTATCATCTAGTAAATAATTTTTATATTCCAGAGATGTTGTTATGTGCTTTGATATGTTAGCTTTAAAAGCTTCAAATGCCTCTCAAGTCATTGGAGCTAAGAAACTGGCTAGGATGTGAACTCAAGGTGTAACATAGATATTGTAGGTGGGTAATGTTTAAGATTCAGTTTAGGTGCCTATAGGAGATATCTACAGGCATGCCAAGTGTCTCATGCAATAGTTGATGGAGAGCTAGACAGCAGAGACAGAGGTGCCTAAAGACTGATTTTATCCAGCTGAAGTAGCTTCATGGAGCTGATCAGAGGAGTTGGTCCTCAGGCTCCAGTGGCTCCGTTAACCTGGGGGTAAATTCAGTTGTCTAAGCATAGGCAGTTAGTGTCATTTCTGATGCCAGAGAACACCTGAAACTTCTTCATGGGGTTGGTAGATGCAACAAAGGATAGGTCTGTACCTTTCCATACTTTTCTGGACTGGCAGTTGAGGGTTTGGTGGAATACCTTGTGGGATCTCAGAGAGCATGATTGGTTGATGAAGATGGAAGCTTATGCTCCAAATGTATCTGCACTCAGCTAAATATTAAATTAATATGAAAATGGAATTCTTAATTTTAAAATTAAACCCACTCAAAGTTATGCAGAAGATTGACCTGAAGCCCCCTAAAAGTGTCTGGTGCTCTATTAGCTTTCATAATATCAGTCTATTTAAAATTACCCCTTTAGAGTGGAATATAGCACACTACCAGGAATCAGATGACTGCTGAGAAAGAGAACTACATCAGTAGCAAAGAATCTTGTGAGAGTGACACTTTCTTTTTACCAAATCCCTGCCACCTACAAATTTTATTGAGGTGATTCTTTCCTCCTGCTGTTACATGCTGAGAGAGCTCTTTAAAAACACTCCTTGATTTGTTCTTTCCTAGTTACTTCCCAAATTGTTTGTGTTAAGGTACGGACCAAAGAAAGTTGGGTGATTAAAGGGTTAGCTGCAAGTCACTTGGATCCTTTTCCATGTTTTTGCATGAGATATATGACATTCTTACCAGGTATCAATCCAAGAATATTGCTATAAAGGGGGTGATTGATTTTTTTCCCCTGGGGGAACTAGAGCTCCATGGTCTATTTCTGTGCTTCCTGACCTTTACAGTATCATCACTATGTATGAAGCACTGAAGATCCATCTTGCTATCTTGTTCTTCTACAGCCAAAGGAGCTGGTGATACAGATACTGCATATATTTTCCCTGACTCAGTCTCTCAACATAGTTCAGTGCAATTTGCTTCTGTTGAACAAAATCCTGAACTCTAGCTAGCCTATTTAGTTTACCTTTTAAAATCTGGTGACAATTGTGCATGTAAAATCAGAAGAAACTATGTGGCCCTACATTAATTACTATAGGTCAGTGATGGTGATACTTTCAAAGATCTAATCTGTAGGCTTGCCCTTTCTGGTAAACATGTAAGATTTCTATGTATTTATTACTGCACAGAAAACTACACTGGCAAGCTGTTTGTAAAATGAAGATAAAGATCTAGTCATGTAGCAAATGAGCCCATTCCTGAAACTTGAAAAACACAACTAAACTATGAAACGTGCTGGCAAAGATTGTAATGCCATATTAAATAACATGAAATATTTGAAGGTCTAATGGTGAATCTTCATCTCCTTTTCAGTCATTATTACTTCCTCTATTTCCCACTGTGAAGGCTTTGGTTAGAAAACAACCTGTGGTGTGTGACCCCTTGACTTTAGTTTTAAATTATATAGAAATCTATTGAATCCTTGTTTTGGAATATTTGGGAGTGATGAAGGGTTTATGTCAGAAATATCCCCTTGAAAAGAGGAAACAGCGCTTAGTTGCACACAATTTGATATGAAAGCAGGGCACAGAAACTGTTTAAAGCATAAATTACTGCATTTTCTGTTTTTACATAAACACAAAGATCCTAAAAATCCCCTGTAAGGAGAACTTTCTCTTACAGGATAAAATGGAATTAAAATAGTGTCAATAAATCGTGTAAGAGACTGTATCAGTCTGTGCATTGATAGTCTGTGCATGCAGGATAAGAACATTGACTGCCTGCTAATCTATTCCCAGATGGAGGTGGATGCAGACGAGAAGCGCCATCGCACACGCTCCAAAGGTGTTCGAGGTATGTCTCTTGCTTCAGTAAATCACTCAAGGCCCCTGCTCAGGGTGACCTTCATCCTCCACAATCTCTTTGCACGATTCATTCTGACCCTTGCTTTTACACAACCTTTCTGGTAATTTTCTGTAGAAGAGGGGTACTTGTAATAGATGATAAATTTTTATATGTTTTCCATCTCTCTGCAGTTCCCGTGGAACCAGCCATACAAGAGCTGTTCAGGTTAGTGCTCTGAGTGTAAAATGTATCCCCATTAGCAATTTAGAAAATTCATGCCTTTTAATGGGTATAATGCACTTTCAAGTTCATTGGTGGTTTGCTCATGCCCTGCTGCACTGATGAAATTAATTCCCTCAAGACTTGCTAATAAAAAGCATCCCCTCTTTTTTTTTTTCCCCTTCAGTTATTTGATTTCTCTTTCTGTCTTGGTTGCCCTCCATCTCTGTAATACCTAGTCTGCCTGCTTTTAGTATAATCTTTCTGCAGCGCACCAACACCTATATAATTAATTCTCTCTTTTGCAGCTGTCCCACGCCTGGCTGTGATGGCAGTGGTCATGTTAGTGGCAAATATGCAAGACACAGAAGGTAATATCTGTAATTTTTCATAATTTAGTGAAGAGATTTGGTAAACAAGTTATCTGGCATGACCTTGATAAAACAAACAATGATAAAAATTAGCAGTTACATATTCTAGAAGCCATTTAGAGTCAGGGTTATTTTTTCTTTCTGAATATCACAAAATTTAACTCACATTTTTGCTGAGGAGACTTGCTCGTATTGTTAATCTTCTCTCAATTTTTCATACAGTTCTCTTGCTTATATGTTGCAAATTAAAATTTGGCCCCCCTTACCTGTTGGCACTCATGTTCATGCTATTTAATGCGTTTCATAGCTAATGAAAAAGAGTTTCTGAGCATTTTAAGTTCAATGATCAGGTTAGATTCAAAGCAAAGCTTAAGGCAAATCAATGATAATAAGACTTCAGGGTTCAAATGTTATACTGTTATAAATACCATTACTTCAGTTTCTAGACTCTGAAATGTGGAGACATCTCCTTTAAAAAAAAACTCCAGCTGTTTATGATTAATAGTATACAAGGTAGCATATGTTACATATACTGCATGAGCTTCAAATTAATTTAAACCTCAGTCTTTACATTTCTGTGTCTGCAAGGTCAGTGTTCAGTTGTGTTGTACATCTGTCTAAACACCATTCCTTTCCTGAATCATTTGTCCATGAATTTTTTGTGCAATATTTTTAAAATTTAACAGCTCTAGAATACATGTATTTTTCTCTCATTGCTGTGCATTTATTTGACATATTTTATACAGCAGCAGTTTGTAGGAGATAAAATGGCTGATGTTTAGGCCATCTCTTTTCTGAATTGAGGGAAGTGTTCAAGCCAGTGTTAAATTATCCTGACACTCTAGGGTTTTTTTCATTCTTGATTTTTCAGCTTATAAAGCACTTGTGGTATTTATAAGAGTAGATATCTCACACCAAATCTGATTACTGTATGAAATGGGCATATGGGGTCTAGGAATTAAATTGAAATTATATATTTAGGGTTAAGGCATTCATTTGAAATATGAAAAGATACTGGACAGTGCCACTCAGTCCACTCATGTTCCTTTTTTCTTATCAGTGAATGAAGCTTAGGGACAAGTCCAGAAAACACTTTCAAAATTAGATCAAGAACAGTGATATTAGAATTACTTTGAATTATATTTAAACTGTATAAATCATAAAATAATTATTCATATTTATTTTCTTAATCTTTTCTTCATTCATAAGAGCAGTAACATTTCTGTTGCTATTTGAAGGCTTTGGTTAGATTGGAACACTGATTTAGGAAAAGTATCCAAAATAATTATTTTAAATTCAGTTCTGACTTCTCTTTTCAAACCATGGTTTTCTTTTGTCTGTTTTCTTTATGGAAATGCAAGTCTCACAAGTAGTTAAAGAATGGCACTAAATCCTTTTTTTTTCCACAGAAATTCCATGACCTGTCAACAGTTAAGAGATATGATTATAATGGCCTTTCTAGTTACAAGATTATAGGTACATACATTTCCTTACACTTCATGGAATTTCTATGCAGATATCAAAAACATACAGAAAGAAACTCTTTAGCTTAAAAAATTCTGACTTTTCTTCTGAATTGACCTAACTTTGTGTTAGAGTTAGTGTCTGTGTTTGTGTAAGATCACCCTTTTGGGGAAAGAGGTAGCAATAAATGTGAGGTTTGAAAAGATTACATGCAGTTTTGAGATGCTAATTCCATATTTTGCTTTCTTGACATGATTCTGGTATGTCAGTACACGAACAGACTGAATCTCAGAACTGTTAATTAAATGAAATTTTGGGCAGATGCGATAAGAATAAAAATTGGAAATACATCAAAAATTCCTTTTTTTTTTCTACAAAAGAATTTGTTAGGCTTTTATGTTTTCTTGTCACCATGACTGCCAATCCACTAATCAAAATATATTTAACCAATATATGTGCTATTTAATGTAAAAACACAGAGTTCTTTGTTGAGATTTACAATGTACCTTTATCTAAAATTTCTGTTTTCTAGAAGGAAAGCACTATTTATTCACAACCAACACCTACTAAATTTGCCTTTTTGAAAGAATTTGAAGGAATTTTCCTCTTTTTCTATTTTGCTATATGGGTGGGAAAGACCCTCAAACATTTCTTCCAAGGAAATCAGACTGTCTTAAAAATTTGATGTGTTCAGGGAATTGTATATCTCAGCTGATGCCTAACAATTCTGTTTAGACCTACAGAGCATTTTAATGAGGTTAAGACCTTTTCATTCATGATATCAGACCAGCTCATTATTAGCAATGAAATGCATTTGCTTCCACTAGATGTAGTAAGAGCGCTCCAAAATTCTATTTCTTCTAAAATGTCTTGAAGTCTCTGGAATTCCAGTGGGTTTTTTTTCGGGGGGGAGTTGGTTGGTTTGTTGTTTTTTTGGGGTTTTTTTTAGTTATTATTGTAATTTTGTCTTTGAGAATGTGAAAACTCATCCTCAGGTAGTACATTAAGCTTGAACTGAAATAAACAGATCCTTTCACATTTTCGGATAGATACAGGGGATGAATTGTTCAGCTGATAAAATATTAGATAAAAGTAAAAGGAGGATTTTACCACAGGTTTTTTCCTTGGTTGTATTTTTAATTAGGAAAGAGCTTCAATGTAGGTTTACTAAGGGAACAAACAGACTTTCTATGCCAGTGATGTTTTGAGGTGTATAAAAACACGGGACTGGAACGAGGTAGTGTAACAGTGGTAAGAGCTTGTTGTATCATTTCCATCTCCTTGATGTTTTTCTTTGTGTCGAATCTTAGTTGGAAGGGAAGAAAAACCTTATATGACTTGGTTGGTAGCTTCCTCCTGGGTCTTAAGTTCAGTGCCTGATGTTGGCTTGTTGGCTGAACATGCTAATAGACAGCTTAGATGGACAAGTTTCTCTAAAGGGCACTTTAGGGCAGAATGCTGGGATCTCTAAAATTAGTGTGGTGAAAGCACCTCTGTCCAGTGCCTGCATGGAGAGGTCAGAAGAATTAACACCCCAGTTGGGCACTGGAGAGTGCCCAAAGTTGGATAGTGTGCCTGCCTTACTAGAGCAGACTCTTTTTTTTGTGTGTTTTAGTAATACCTGGAAACCTGAAGCTAACATGGACCCTGTAGTGCTGTCCATGACACACAGCATGAGGCAGTGCCTCAAGGTTAGAGTTTACACAGATGGAACTTCAGTACCTGTTGTTTATGTTTCAAAGCACCTGAGGCCAAATGAACTGAAAAACAAAAAGAAAACAAAGGTTGTGAAAGATCTGAATGCAAGATATAAATAAATAAATTTAAAAAGCCATAAACATGTTCAGATAGTGGTGGAGACAAGAGAAGAATTCAAATGTTAGGAGTGAAAACCAGAGCATCTCCGGGGCCATGCCTCAGATGCAGGTTGTTTTAGTCCCTTGGTAGCTGTTCAGGCCCATTGTGCATAGCAGCATAACAATGAACACTGCTCTTATACCTTCAGTACTGTGAATTGATTTTGAACAATAAGCTGGATCCAGATCCTTGCATACTTTCAGCTGTGAATAATCCATCTGTATATAGAGCAGTGACTCTAACCAGACCAGGAGGGTGTTCCCACAACTGTGTTTTCAGGATGCCTTTTGACTAAGCATCTGAAGAAGAGCGTAGATTCAAGTGTTCTTTCACTGCAATTAGAAGAAACTTTGCCAGTTTCATTAATCAACTTCAGAGGCAACAGGAATCACATTCTATGTATAAAAATACAAAGTAAAAGTGAGTCCAGTTTCTGGTCTGTTCTGCAGGTGCAAATCCCTTTGTTACTCTGGAGTAATTGAGTGCAAGCTGTGTTACTTACTGAGTAGATGTGAATGTTGGTTCCAGAAATATTGCACTTTACTTTGTTGCTCTCCATTTAGCACCTTTATAAAACAATGTCATATATCAAATAGGTGCCAATGATTTGCCCTATAAGTAGGTATGTAGACACATCATATAAATCCTAACTAGATTCCATTAAAAAATACTGATTGCATACAGTGGTTTATTTAAAAGCTTCTTAACAAAATAGTTTTGGTTTTTTTTTCTCAAGTAACAAAAGCAATTAGATTCTGTAATGGATTCATCACTTGCTAACTGCCACATTTCTAACATAACAATCTAACAAATAATATTCTACATATAACATATATTCTAACATAATATTCTAACAAATATGAGACCTAAAAAAATCTTAAGGTTGTAGCATGGCACTATGTATAGTGCCATGGATTCATTTAGGATTCTTCTAGAGCATACAAGAGTGTATATTTGAAAACAGATACAGCCATTGTATAGAAGTTAAAGCAAACCAGTTGTGGTCTGAAAAAATTTGCATAAAATATCAGTGAAAAATGTTAAGACCAAACGATAAACCCTTCATATTTAAAATAGAAATACTGATACAGCTTTTACTATATCATTATCATTACTATTATCATTAATTTCTATTTGATTGCTGAAAATCAGAATTCAGATTAAATAAACCAACTTAAACATTTCATCTGCCAGGGAATTTTTCATGCCTTTTCTTCAGGTCATATTTTATTTGTAAAGGATTTCATTAATTACTGACACAATGTCTTGCAAAAAAAAAAAAAAAAAGGCTAGTCTCAAAACCAAAGAGGAATCATAAAACAATGTGCATATCTGTAAAGTATAAATTGTCCCTAACTTTATAGAATTTTCTACCAAATTTCATGATACTACCAGTTCTTTATTGCTTTACTAGGCTGTCTCTGGTTTATTACATTATGCAGTTAGAATTATTTTGACTATCTTTTAAGTTTTAGGCATGAGATTTGTCACCTCATGTAACAATTTGAATTTATAAATACCTTAGAGTTTAGCATTGCTATTTTGATTAGGAAAAAATAAAACAAGTACCACTGTATTGCCTTGACATTATACTGTATTTTAGTCTACATATTCTAACAGAGCAAGTTAAATACTTCAGGCCCCCAAACTTTGAAATTAAAAGGCTCAAATATCTCTCTGTTATTAGAAAATTATTGAATTTCTGTGCCTTGTTGTGCCATATTTCTTATTCAAATTTTTTCATTTCATATACCTTTTCACCCACCAGTTTGATTGCCATGGCTGCAGCCGTGGGTGAATAATTGCCTGTCTTCACAGGAGCATGTTCTGGAGCTAAAGTCGAGTGCTTGCTTCCTGATGTATGCCTCATTTGGATTCTGCCGACAGCCTAGGGGCTGTATTATTCATGCCTTGACAGATAGCACTCACTAAAAGCATTGGAACAGGGCCAGGTACTGGCAGAGAGATAGTGGAGCATTGCAACTTGCAACCGAGAGGAGCATCTATAATACAAAAAAGAGAAATCCTCATACCTTCCTTTTGCTGGTCTCACTTTGATGGAGAATTCATTTGCATCAAAATAAAATACCCTAAAAATAAATACATTTTTTCTAAACCACGCTTCAAAGTTTAACACAATTTTCCACATCTAATTGCAAAGCTGATTTTAATTAGTAAGGCCCTGCATGTGAAAAATGAAGATTCACTTGGGTGAGTGTAACACATTGCAGTGTCTGCTGAATGCTCTAATTAATGTATGGCTGCTGTACAACAGGGTGCACTGTGGGATATTTATGAAAGATTCTGTGCACGCAGCCAGTCTATCTGTATTTTAGCTCTTGGATCACAAGAATAAATAACTTTTCCCCCTTTATTCTTTATGAGACATCATTGTGCATGCCATCACCCTATCCATAAACTTTATGGCATGCCTGTCCTTTTTACTATTTGTCAAAGATACTATAAATCAGAAGCTAGGACATACATATTTTAACATTAATTTGATGGCAGAGCATGGTTGCACTCTGTGCAGAACTAGTGGTCCACTGATGCTTTTGTGCTAAAGCCTAACCACAGAACAGTGAGGTCCTTACTGTTGCCTTGCTTTCATGATACTGTGAAAAATCCCACAGGATGCTGGAAGTATAGAGAAATGTGTATTCCTTTATCTCTCAGCTGATAGTTAACCTTTATAATAATGTTTTTAATGATAAAATGATTCGCTGGATATTTACCTGAGGAAATATTCTGACACTGTCTGTGAAATTTAATTCCATTTTCTTTACCAGCAATATTTGCTAAAGACTGTGGTAAATACCAAGAATAATATCATAAATATATTTTATGTGAAGTAATTCACGGTTCAGGCTTTACAAAAAATGTTAATAGATGGAGCTTCATTGCTTTGTTAAATCCAGCTAAAGAGATATAAGCAAGCAAGTAAATAAGTGCAAGAGCATGGGGATTTTCAAACAGAACACTGCAAACAATAAATAATTGTGCTGACAGAGAATCCATAATGTATTAGAGGTCTGTATTGGCTGCTGTCTGGATTCAGCAATAAATCCTTTGTCTGATGGTTGATTAATGATTAGAAAGTTACAAAGCTTGGTCTAAACCATCAAGCAGCTATCAATTGCAACTAGCAATTGGTGTGAGGCTCTGCATGCTAGTGGCTATTGTGTAGAGGTCACTACACAAAGGAACCACAGCTCAATTAGTCCTACCACCATCTGGACTGGGAGTAGCTGTTGAAGTGGCAACAAGTTGCAGGGCCTGCAAGTACTAGGAGTACTAGCCTCATAAAGGCAGGGGAAAGGGAGTAAATCAGCAGCAGGATCATGGAGAGTGTTGACCTAACTGTGCAGCGGCAGCAGCAGCAAACATCAGATTTAGGGTGTGCTTTCTGCAGTGGGTGCCCTGCCTTGTGTGTTGCTGAGATTATATGCTCCTTTTCTTTCAAATGGAAGGTGCTGAGCATATTTCTCGTGCAGCAGTCCACTTGCAGCAGTGGGGGTTTCTGTGGGCTTATCTGTCTGGAGATGTCCCTGTCAGCCACAAAATAAATAAAGACCATGCAGAAAGTATCGGAAAGAAAATTAAAAAACGAAACAAAAGAACAAAATATCCAGTAGTACTGGGGGTATAATTTCCCCAGCAAGATCGTGGAAGGAGCTGTACACATTTTCCATTTGCCTATGGGAAATTTATTTGGTTGGCCTGGTAGGTTTGCTGAGTACATTGTGTTCTCTTAGGAGAGAAATAAATCGTTTGAGGTTGAATAACTCCTGCTTTTCATTGTGGAAAAGAGTATCTAAAGAGTTGATTAGCACATGGTAGACAAGACATTTCATCTCACTATGCCTCTGTTTCCTCTGTTTGAAAATAGCAAGCAAATTTTAGGCATCATGAGGTATAAAGACAGAAGCATGTATGGGGGATTATTACAAATGTAGTAAAAAGACAAAAGTCTGGCTCTGATGTTTATTTGATATTTAAATAAAGATCTGTTGAATGGTCCTTGATGTCAGAGAAAGTCTAAGTTTTTTCAGTGCTTTTTGGATCAAAATGTTTTTCTGGATCCTAGAGCAAAATTAACTGATTTGTCATGATAGGATAATTTTATATTTAGAATCTAGTTTAGTTTCCCAATGTCATAATTTGTCAATTATTTCTACATTATTTCTTTAAAAATATTGATTCTGAGGTTTGAAAAGCTGGAGGTATTTAAGAAAATCTTTTTATTAATGTATGTTCTAGTGAAAATGCAGTGACAGTTTTTAACCTTAAGACTTAACCAGAAAAGCCACAAGCAAGGTAATGCACTTACTTTAGAGTACTATGGATCTGCCTACATACTCCTTCCAGCAGTTCTGAGCAGCAGCCATAGCTACTGTGTGTTGAAAAATGGCCTGTGCATTGGAGCATCCTGAGTCAGAGCTTTAGAGACAGGAGAATTTACTGGTGAATACTGGCAGCTGGATGGACAAGGAACCCCATCTTATTTCTTGCTCCAGTGTCCACATAAACACAAATAACACATGGGTTTGAAAAAGTTCTATCTGTAGGTGGCACCCATGCTTATCAGAACAGGGTTTCCCTGCTCTTTTTTTCTCCATCTCAGTGAAAATTATCTGAACTCTGCTAGAATCATCAAAAAGGAGGTAGGATAAATCATATATGTAATAAATAAATAAAATTATAGCTATATTTTATTTCAAATTTTCATATTTTATGAGATCAAGCACCTCAGATATTACCTGAGCTAGCAAAAGAAAATGAAGAACATAACAAACCAACTCAATATGAAGGAGGCCTAAAAATACACCATGATTTGTCCTTAAAGACTTCTGCTGAGGTTTTTCAATAAGTTGAGACAGCCCTTTCAAAGGCATCACTTCTCATTAGTGGTTGATATGAAGTACTGCTTCTAGTGGTGTCAGCTCAGGACAGGGAAAGGAGAGGTAGTCCTGAGCATTTTTGATGGCAATAATAAATCTAAATAAATACATCCACAAAATTAAAAGTGCCCAGGGGATAGATAGCTCCTGAGGACATCCTCAGCACTCTACAGCCTAGGACACTGTAAACAGTGATAACTTTAACCAGGTGACTGGACCTACAAAGTTGGTTTTCTGGCTATTCACCTGAATCACCTTCCCTAGGAAATCCTAAAGCTTACTGGTGGCATGCAAAGGGATAGCAGAAACTAGTGTCCTTTTGTTATTTGCAAGAACTAGTAGTGTCATGCTGTAGGTATCCATGGAAGAGTGTAGCAGGGGTTTAATGCCTAAGAAAAAATACTCCTGTGATTGAAATTAGGGCTGTGTCTCAAATCCATGAATTATGATAAAATTGGAAGTACTATAAAATATACTGAGATAGGACAGGATATGATTGGCTTTAAATGCCAGTAACAGTCATTAGAAAAAAGTTTTTTTACCTGCAATTCCCTGTGACTGGGGCAAATTTCTCTACCATCAGTTTTTATTTAAAGCAGTGAACAGGCCACTGAATTAGATGCACAAGTAGAGGATGAATGCTTTCTATTCAGCTGATTCTTGTGGAAGAAATTCACCAAAGATATACACCTGCTGCTGTTTTTCACTCTCCTAATGTCTCCAGGAGAAAATCTTACTTGATGAATGGGGAATGGGTGTTTGGAAAAAAAGGCTAGAGCTAAAAGCTGGCATGCATTCAACTTCTGCCTTAAGTCCAAAGGGTGCACTCTCATCAATGCTGTCTTGTTTTGTGTCCAGCTCTGAAGTCACAGAAGAGCTGTACTTTAAACATTTGTCTTGTCCAAATCAAGAGTCACAGAATTGTTAAGGTTGGACGAAGACCTTTGAGATCATAGTGTGCAGCCATTAACTCAGCAATGCCCAGTCCATCACTAAACCATGTCTCCAAGTGCCACATCCAAACATCTTTTAAATACCCATATCCCTAGTGAGTCAAAACACTTCCCTGGGCATCCTGTTCCAATGCTTGATAATCCTTTCACTGAAGAATTTTTTCCCAGTACCCAACCTTAAACTCCCCTGGCACGATTTAAAGCTGTTCCCTCTCATCATGTGTTACTTCGAAGAGAGCAAGCCTCACCTGCCTATAACCTGCTTTCAGGTAGTTTTACCTTCATCCTTCTTCTCTCCAGCCTCTACAACCTGAGTTCCCTCAGCAGATCCTCATCAGACCTGTGAAAACATTTATTTGGGCATCTTGATCTGTATTCAAAAGGAGAGGGAAGGATATAGTTTTGTAACTTTGAGCAGTCAATTGGAGACAGAGGGACTCCATTTTCAGTCCCAGCATTAGCACTTCATATAGGAAACAGTCATTTTAGAGACAAATTGAATGAATCCTTCACTGGTAGTAAAGTACTGGTAGTAAAGAAGATGTCAGTGTTTTGTTTTGCATGAAGTATTAGGGAAAAGTGTACTCTAAACCTAGAGTATTATGAAATCTCATGAGAAAGCACTCTTCTGAGAAGTGTAAAACAGAGCTTCAGTTACCCTTGGCAAAAGGGGATATTAAACACAAATTGCTCACACATTTCTGTGTGTTCTAGATTAGATAAATGGCTAAGTCTGGGATTGAGATTTCTCCCTGACCATCTCCAAGTCAAAAGACCAAGTTTATCTCTGTTTCTGTGAGGGGAGGAAAAAAAAAAAAAAAAGGCCTGAAGTTATTAATTCCAGGAGTGGAAATCCCCCTCTACAGAAAATGCCTTTTACCAGGCTGGATTACAGTGTCTAAACTTTACTGTGTGTTAAGTGCCTACATGTCCCTAGGTATTAGAAGAGGAGCAAACATACCTCACTTGGATGTCAGAAGTTCACTGTGCAGCTATGCCTAGAAACAGAGCTGTAATGCTTTTGCTCCCTTGATAAACCAGGAGTTCGTGACTCTGCTACCACACAAGAAATTTGCATCCCTGACAGAAGTTGAGTCACGCCTCTAAATTCTACTCCAGTGCCTCTTGCTTTAGACCATCTTTTTTATATCAAAAATTAATTTTTATAAAAGTTACTGAATGTTTTACTGTTATTGAGTATTTGCAAGGACAGTAAGAAAAATGTACCAGAATTACTTACATTTAATGTAGACCTTGCTTGGGCATGGTTTCTTCTAGAATGATGAATGAGGATTGATGGTTTGTTGGTTCTTAGTAACCATATGTACCACTTCAGGAGAAGGGGACAAGCAAACTATCATCTCAGACAAGAGGATGTCATACATCATGACATATGTGATTGATTTTCTCTGACACAAGTCTTCTAGATGTTTGCATGACAGTAGCTACCACACAAAACCCCTGGTTTGGAAATTTATTTCTTGCAAAATTCCATGTATATTCCATACTTTGCGAAAGGAAGTAGAAGATGCAAAGCCCCAGTGAGATGGGTGGCTAAGTGCAGCCAGTTTACCAGGGTGACTGTATTTTATGCCTGTAAAGCTTTTTCAACTGTTAATTTTAAAACATTTCACAAATGTAACTCAGTAGGTTCAGACTGTTTTGCAGTGTTAAGTACTTGATTTCAAGTGACATCAGAGGTCATATTGCTTATAATGTTGTAATATGTTCATAACACCAGATTGACTCACAAGACTGGTTGTAGCAACTTTCTACCAGCACACATGTATAGGGCACAGGGCTTGGGATAGAAAGAAAAAAAATAATAGATTGTTTTTCTGTCTGAAAATTTAGGAATAATTGTGACAGAATGTAATTGCATGACTTCATTTTGACTGGGGATTTGGAATTAACATTTCTAGTTCTTAAAACAAAGACACTTAGCTCCTCTTTTTAGTTCTGTATGACATAAGGAATTGCCAGCTTTACAGTTCTTCTGTCCCTTCCACAATGGTGAATTTGTTTCAGTGCTCCTGGCAAGGCAAGTGTACTACTTTCTGAGTTGCAGTACTGTCTCTGCAGCATCTAGGTGTTGCTTGGAAATACTGACATTCTCAGAACTGACATAGCCTGGCTTTGCTTGGCTTGTGAGACCTAAAGAGATCACAGAAAAGGACAGACTGAGAAACTGAGTCAGAGTTATAAAACAAATACCATTTTGGAAAGAGTGCAAATAAATTCTGACTGCTGTGTTAACTTCAAACCTTGGCAGTCAAGCTTGCAGCTTCCATTTATGTTATTAAAAGGATGTAGGAGGAAGGACTGAAGAGTTAAAATGGCATTGACTAAAAGTGGAACAACATTTAAAATATCAGTATTTAAGAAACACTATGAAACAGAGAAAACATTTAGCTTTTTCTGTCTACTGTAATTGTTACTTGTTCTTTAAAAATTAAAGAATTTCTAGATTTAGAAATCGATCTAGTGGAGAGGTTGGTAGAACAACAACAGAACTGTCATGATTAGTTTAGATTTCTTAGAAGCAATTTTTTAGAAGCAATTTTTTAATTTTTTTTTTTTTTTTTAGGTATACTATGGGTTAAACTGATCTCTTTGATAAGGAGGAATTTCATTCCTCTTACACCAGGGAACTTTGTAATGATGTTGCTCCTGAGCTCTATAAAAACCCACAAACTCAGAAATACAAAAGTTTATTGTCTGGTCTGAGAAATAGGGATAATGAGATTATACAAACTTTTTTTAAAACAAAAAGGAAATTTAGAATCACCTGGTGAAGAGTCAGGAATCACTTATCTACTGACTACATTGCAATATAACTGTGCATGATATCAGATAATTTGAAGTGACATCATACCTATGGTGCTTTTCATCCCTACCTTCAAAACCTTACAGGTATTTTTAACACAAAGTGTCATCTTGCACCTGGACCTCCTTCTGTTTAGTACATTTACCAGTCAATTAGAGATGAGACAACAGTTTTCCCCCATTAAATTTCTACATCTGGGATTTTCATGAGAAGCATTTCACAACATATAAATCAGAAAATAAGCACAACATTTTAGAGCACAACTGTAACTAGACCTTTAATACTGAAATTGAAGACAAGGATCCACAAAATTATCAAATCTGTTGTTGACCAAACTTGTAATAGAAAACCAATTTGTGTGTTTTCTGAAGTGCTGCCAGTTTAGCTAAGCTGTGCTGCTCAGCACTTTCTACCTGCCAGAATATTTGAGATTTGCAGACTCCAGGTACCATCATCCTCTGATCCAGAAGACACAGCAGGTATTCCCTGCTCACACTAACATGCAGGCACCTCATTTCTATAGACAGCATAGCAGTCACACCCCTTTTACTGAACCAATTTGTGGTAGTTATGCATCCTGGACCAGCAGTGTTACTTAGGAAGCAACTTACTGCTTTGGTTTTTCCACTTGCCTTAATGGGTGCAAGCATCATATTAATTCTCAAGCCTGAGCCATACCAAAATTATGAAGGTGAAGACTGGCAAGAATCCTTCTGTTCTGGCTGTTGAAATCAGACCTTGGAGCAGAACGAAGTGTGAGGTTTTCTACAGAGAACAAAGAGAAGTTAGTCTGATGGTTAAAGGACTGCTCTAGAGGAGCCAGATTTGGAGCCATACAAGGTTGTTTGGGTAAAACCAACCAACCAACTAACCAAAAATAAAAACAAAAACCCAAACAACAACAAAAACAAAAACAAACCACCAAAAACCCAAAGAAACAAAATCCCACCCACCTCAAAAAACAAAAACAAAAACAAAAACAAAAAAAAAAGCATGAAAAAAGATAGGGTGTTCCATTTGCTTGGCAATTTTTTCAACCTTGTTAAAATTGCTGAATTGTTGTTAAAAATAAAAAAGATAACAGTAGCACACCACCTATATCAAAACAGAAAGCAATAAAGTAGCCATGCATACTACAGGCATGACTTTTCTACCTGAATCAGAAAGTGTCTTTTTTGGATTATGAGTCATATTTTCAAGATTATGCCTAAATCAGAGTTACAAGTACATGCAGACATCAAGAACAGAAAAGTTATTTTAGAAGCAGTCTTTTCATAATACTTTATATTTCTTAGGGTGGATATAGCACATGACTGCTCTCGTGACTCCCAGGCTTATATACCTGCATGTTATCAGTGGGGAATTTATTATCTAAGGAACTGATGACCTGTGATGTTGCCTCAACTATTATCATGATAGATCTGCAAATATAAAGAGTACACTTTTAACAGTAACTAACTCATTGCTAACCAAATTTCAGAGACATGCTAAGGATCAAATACCTCAAACTGTTAAAAAAAAAAAAAGTAAGCTTTGAAGTGGCACACACTTTCTAAAAAGTTGGCTTTTATCTTTAAAAACTAAAGAATCTTTTTCCTCTCTTGCCTTCTTCCTGTTACACATTCCGACTTCCAGTCATTTCTCAATTTTACTCTTTGGTCCTTGGACAAGAACGTAATTCTGAACCTTTTGCTATTCAGTCTTGCTACCTTTCCTGCCTGTGCATCCTTAAAACTGAGCAGCTGAAATTCAGAGAGGGACAACTGCCACATTTCTCTTTAAAATCTAGCCATAGGAGGTATATTGGCAGCAGATTTTCAATGGAAAATGCCATTTCCTCCCACAGCCCAGCTGCCACATTTAAACCATGCTGTGTGGGGCTTCCACTCTCTTGGGAGGCTATTTTCATTTGCCTTCAGAGATTCTTCTACAGTCTAATGGAACTCACTGTCAGCTATAAAAAGCAACATTATATGCCATAGTATTTTTTTAAATTGTGATATGACTCAAGTTGAAGCCTTCTTATTCTGCACTAGAATGTGATGGAATTCAGTTCGACTTTTTTGTTTGGGTTTTTTTTACCTGTACAGACATCCTTCTTTTCATCAGATATATCAAAAAATGCCAGATTAAAGCAAAGCCATTTAGACATCTGGTTTTTAAAGTTATGTGATTAACCTAGGAGGTAAGCTTTCATTTTTAGACTAGAGTATTTCTAATTCTCCTAATAATGAAAAATTAAAGCTGAAAAACATCAACTGCACATGAGATGTAGATTTGTCCTTTGAGTCTGCCAACAGCTTGAACCAATTTCTTTATGATAGGTAAGCCTGTCACTTAGTGAAAATACTACCTGCAAGACTCCCTAATACTACAGCAAAGCAACTTCTGTGTGCTGCAGAAGGCTACTAGTTCAGTAGATTATTATCACAAACAAATGTATGCCTTTCAGGGTGTAAGTCATGGCAGGGGGGAAGAGGTTCTCAATTCTTTAACAAGCAGAATTTAGAATATTTCACACTTGAATGACTCCTAACCAACCGTGCAAGACATAGAGCAGTATCCTGTGGCTTAAGCTGGAGGTGAGACTGGTACATAAGCACTGAAGTGTTTGCAGCTTGAATCACTTTGCTTTTGTAATTTTTTTCCTGTAATTTCAGATGTTTACTGATGACAGTCTTGTGTTAGAAGGCTGCTCCACACCATTATTCCTTTCCACTGGTTGTATTCTTTAGCTGTTTTTTGATCAAGTAAGATTCTTATTGCTATAGTTACAGGAAAATTGTTGCATCCTATTTCTTAATTCCGAGCCATATGTCTTTCTTAGTTAAAATTAAGTTGGGAGTCAGTGCTATTGTGTGTCTATACAGAAATGATGAGAAGATTATTTATGATAGGAATCAGCAGCTGACAGTATCACTATAGTAGCCCTGCATAATGGATGTGATAAAACGATAGCATACTCGATTACTCAATACTTAAGTACATGCTAGAATGATAGTTTGACCTATTGTGTTGTTGTTAAATATGATCCATGAAGTCTATATCTAAGGGTGTTGATTCTACTAATAGGTATCTAGGCATGTTTTAAATAATGGACAGTATAGCTACATGAACCACCTTTGATTTCCAGCAGTTTGTTTTCCCTGGTTTTTGAATGCTTGAACATAGCGTGCTGAATTGCTTAAAGGAAATCACATTTAAAATACTGGAATAGAAAGATGTCGTATCATGTTCAAGGCTCAAACATTGCGACTGTGCAAAAATATTTTATAACTGATAGATGCACTCTTGTAGCATATTCTGAGCCTTTCAAATTGGTCATGATTGATTGTGAACTTTTTAATTTTATGATATTATAATGAAAAATAAACAAATTGGAATTCGCCCTTCCCTCTACCTGTAAACAAAGTTGTCATTATCACTGAGACTGAAAACACAGGATACACTCAAATCTGGATGCCTTGACTACTCTAGATGATGCTTTTATTCAACTCAATGTAGCCAACCATATTTATCATCTCTGTAGAAAAATAGAAGGTTTTCTTTCCCAAAATTTTTCTTCAAATTTATGTCTTTTTTTAGATAAATGTGGACTTCAAGGTTTTGATTTAGTGCAGAAGTCAGTGTTTTTTGAGTTAGTACAGAAATGGTCACTGACTCTGCATGTTCCATTTTTTATGTGTCTGGGTTGCATCTAAATCAACATCAAAGTGCGCAGAATCAATAGCCACTTAGCAAAACTTGATTATGTGCATTTCATCTAATGAATCAATGAGTCATTAAACCTGTGGTCTTTGCACTATCCTGCACTCGTTGATCAGCCCCAGTATTCAGGGATCTGGCAACAAGACATTATCAATTGTGTCTTCTTGCTCTTGAGCACACAGTTAAGTTGGGTATTTGCCATCCTAAGATTAGTGGGAAACTCCAGATTTGTCTGACATTGGAACATACAGGTAGTAGTGAAAAGATTGTGAAGCTATAGGGGGGAGAATTATTCAAGTTAAATGATGCAGCTGTGGAAAGGAATGAAACAGGTTTGTGGGTTTCTCATTAGGAAAGTATTATGGTATGTGGTTTTACATTCTATCAGGTATTGTCTTTACTGAATCTGGACAGACAATTGAAGAAGAAGGGAGAGAAAAATTCTTGGACTTGTCTCACTTTTAACAGATTCCTAAGTGGTAGAAATACAATCACCAACACCTCCCTTTATTGTCACTACACAAAGTGTCTAAGAAAGATAAGATGAATAGCATCCCAGGAGACTCCTGTTTCTCTGCCCTGAGTTATGAAGGTATCTTAGCATGACATGTATAGACTTAGGTTTTGGAAGCCATGAGGTAGGTGAGAGAGGAACCCCATGAATGACATCATAAGTCATGGGGCAATCAGATATTATATTGATTTAGTTGTATAAATACTTCAGTAACTTGAATAATCGACAACTGCAGGGCATGTACTTACGTTGCCACATAAGTTTTTAGCCTCACGATGTCTTATATGTATTTTTTGTATCTTGCTTGAAATGAGCTCTCCATAGCTGAGAGTTTTCCCCTGTATTTGTACAACACGTAGAAATACATTGCTGTGCCTCACTTTCCTTCACTGAACAGCTGTTGTGTTCAACCATGTAAATAAACTTGTTTGAATGGATTGGTTATTGCAAAACTTAAAAGTTTCCTCTTAGTTGTCATGTCCCAAGAGCAGAGGTTTTGGTGATGGGTGAAATGATCTCACCAGCCAGAAGGCAGGATGGTTTTTCAGTGGTCCTCCCAGGGTACAGTAACACCACTTTGGAGTCTTAGTGAACTGTGGCAGGGATACATGTGGAGATGTATAGGGACCAATGGAATAAAAGATTCCTGCTTTGACTTAATTTACTGTGACTGTATTAACTACATCAAAGCTATTCTACTTAATTTGTTTAAAAATACGTATTTCAGTATCTGAATTTCTAAAAGAAAAAATACTTGAGTCTTGACCTCCATCATTTACTTCTGGCACATCATTCTATCTCATATTATTTTTACTTTTAACTCTTTTGGCAATGCTCGTTTGTAGGTACCAGTTCTTCGTTAATGTTCATTTAGTTAAATATTTCTATACACAGGTGGATCTGTGGTATGTTCATGATTATTCATATGTTTAAAAAGGCTCTGAGGTGCAAAAGGATAGACTTGGCTTTTAATTCTCTATGAAGAAAGTATCATGTCTTCCTCTGCCTTTTGAGATCCAGCATGCTTCTGGTCACTTCTGTAATTTTTCTTACTTTTCCATAATGTGGAAGAGTAAATATTTGCAACTCCAGAAGGAAAAACAGTTTGAATGTTCTACATTTCATTCATTCCTGTCACTGTAGCTTGTGCCTATTAAGGTAAATTACTAGTTTTCACTGAACAGAATTACTATTGTATACATACCTAAACTGAAAAGTCAGCAAAGTTCTATTTGGTACAAATAAATGAAGTAAAGATGGTGTGTTTTGATACTGCACATATAAAAAGAACTTCCTGCTTATAAGTATCTGATTTATTTAATCAGAGGCAGAAACTCATTAGAAAGCCTGAAATACAAGAAAACTGTAGAGATGAGTTTACTGTATTTTAAAATATGTTTGTTAATTTAAATTATAATTTAAATACATAAAAGCATATTAATTTGGTCACATTTTAAAAAAAATATTTAAGCATGTGAAACCAGATTTTCCAAAGCACTGGCTCTGGATTAGTGCCCTAGCCGCAGCTGAGAAGATAGAGGTTTGGGCAGTCATTCTGTAAGTGGCCTTAGATGCCACAGTGCTTGGCAGTGCAATGGTTGCAAGAAGCATGCCTGATTCTGGTACAGTATTCAAGGCTCTGGCTCAGTTGCCAGCAGGCTCCTGGAAAGCAGATTTGAGTAAGCCTGTCTTCTAGGTTGGGATTCATAGCACAGGGAATTTTAATTCATCTGGTGGGATGCACCAAAACCAGTGTGTCCCAGCTCCATCTTCTAGGCTGCAATTAGCCATTTCCAAAATAAAAGCCCCAAAACTCCATGTCTTGCTTGAACTTTGACTTGTTGCTTTTCCCATTTTCTCTTCTGTTTTCTCTTCTATAGCTGTCACAGCCTGTGAAGGTTTGACTCAACACCTCCCATATTCAAAAAGAATATGCAGGCATTATGTGGGGCATTTGTGGGGGTAGAAAAGATTCCTGACCAGCGTGGCTTAGAGAAGTAATTTGTAATTTCCCACATGAAGTTTGAGTTTACCACCCTGCAATTAGCACTGTCCATATATGAATACTGCTTAAAGTATGCCAACTTGCTACAGGAATGACCACTGCTGCTCATTCCTGTAGCAAGTTGGTGTACTTTAAGCAGTATTCAAATATGGATGGAAAATCATCTTCAGCTGAAGGAGTTTATTCTTGCAATTTAGTAGGCAAATAGCTAGGCTGGAATTAATCTCTTTTTGTGAATTTATTTTCATTCTTTCATTCCTATTAATTCCTTGATCCAACTTCACCAGGAGAGCGACTAACTCTTCTTTGTAATAGTGCATAGTCTGCTGGGAAGGGCTTCCTACGGGAGTGAAGGGAATTTAAGCTGTAGGGTGTGCTGGAATCTAAATATTTATTTTCAGGTCAGCTTCCATCAATTGATGATATTGGCCCTTTCAAGCTAACAGTCACTGCCTTGAGAGTGATTTAAAACATTGCAGTGTTATGCAAATTAATTAGATTTGCTCATTCTTAAAAGGCTGGATTTGTTAGAGGACTTACCTGATAAATGCCTGTTTTCTCGATACCCTAAAATTCTTCATCTGGAGGTCTGGACTTGGATGTTATCCAGCCCAAACCAAAAATAATACTTAGCAATATCCAGTGGGACAAGTATAGATGCCTTGGGAACCTTCTGCCTGAAGCCTTAAGCAGAAGTTTGCTTCCAAGCGTATTCTTCCTAATTTGCTATCTTAAAAACAGTACATGATAAAATTTCACCTCACAACCACTTCAGTTACTGAAGTACTTAATTTAGTCTTTCTGATAACCTCATTAGGTATTTGTATAGCAAATTTTTAGCTTCTATTCCCACCAAATGTTTCGGTGTCTGTTTAATTGAATTCTTGCATTAAAAAAAAAAAGAATGAGAACACTGTTTCTAGGGATACTTCTTAGTTTGAAAAAAGGTTTCATAAAATTTTTCAAAGTACTAATAAGAAAGAAAAAGATAACAATACTCCAAGAAAAAATATTATTCAGATTTAGAGCATAGCATTGGCATTATCTTATTTTTCTTTACTTGGATCTTATAGCATGAGTCATCTGAAATAATAGATTCAATAGAAAAGAGATACAACTAAAAAAAGAATGCTGGTAAACATAGCACATAGGAATTATTTTATCCAGGCTGGGTATTTAAAGTTGACTGAACTCTTAATAGTCATATAACCTCCCTTTCTCATTTTCCTCTGAGAACCTCCTCCAGATAAAGGTGTCATGTTCCAACTTTGGTGTGCAAGTTGTCATATTGTGGGGGGAAGAATATTGGTCAGTAATCTGATTTAGAAAACCTTGCATATTTATTTGGACTTATACTATGTATATTTAAATATATATGTTAATTGTTATAGATTAGAAATAATAACCCTACTAATTATACTGAAAATTATATTATATTAGTAATAAATTATGTTAAAAATCAATATATTCAAGTCTAGACAAGAAATGCCTATTTCCTGAACTATATTCCTGCTGAATGTATCAGTGAGTAGCATCATAAAGTTTTTAATGGAGAAAAATTGCATGAAAGTTTAAAAAATACCATAAGTCATCTTCTAACTAAGGAGTGTAAAGTTATATATTATTTCTTCCATTTCTTCAATTATTAATGTCTATATGTCCTCTTGGAGCTTATCACTATGAAATTCAACAACATTCTTTCCACAAGAATTATTCATGACAGAGTCCAAAAACCAGAGATGACTGAGACACGCAGCAGAGCAGTACAGAATATTTGAAAGTGTGTCTCAGGAAGCCCAGATATATACCCTGATGAAAGCCAAGAGAGCTGAAGCGTGAGGAGAAAATAAAACAAACGAAGCTGACCAGGGAAATACAGGGAGCAATGAAAGAATGGATAAAGGCAGACATGACACATAAATCAATGGGGTCAATGCTCTGAGCAGGGATAAACAAATCTAAAAATAACCAAATAAGGGAATGATCACAGAAGCCAAAATTGAAAATGCAGAGAAAATTGCAGAAGCTGTTAGGACAAACAATAACAGCTTTCACAAATATATGAGGAGCAAGAGGTCAATAGGAGAGACTGTCATCTCCATATGTGGGGAAGTCAGTGGCAGACGCTGCTGGGAAGCCAGCGCAGCCTTCCCCTTGGTGTGCTCACTGGGAGACCACAGGGAACATGCCAGAAACACAGAGAAGTATCCTGGAGGCAGAATCTGAAAAATTAATGAAACAGAGGATGAGAGTGGAGCAGGTTAAAAAAGAAAAAGAAGAAAATAGGGCAGCTATTAACAGTAGGCTTTAGGTCTGGTGGCCTGTTTCCCAGGTTTCTGAAACACATGGTGAGGGCTTTTTAAACTCTTTCAGTCTATGAAGTCTTCAGTACATGAGGTATATATAAGTTGTGTGAGGTATACAGTTAAAAGGCAGAAGGAAGCCAGTGCAAGCCAGCATTCCAAAGGTTTTATATGAAAAATCATTGCAATGGTAGCTTTATCAAGTATAAATCCAAATAAAGACAAAACCAGATCCAGGGTTGTGGAATATCTGGTACAAATTAATTATGAGAGTTTACAAAAGCTGAGTTGAAGTTAACTAGTGATAGGAAAAGGAGTAATGAATAGAAACTGGAAGAGAAGAAATGTAGGCTGGATAGGAGGAAGAAATTTTTTGCTGTGAGTAGTGAGGTTGTGGATGCCTGAAAATGCTCAAGGCTGCCTTGGACAAGGCCTTGAGCAATCTGGTCTAGTGAGAGGTGTCCCTGTCCATGGCAGAGGGGCTCAAATAGATGATATTTAAGGTCCTTTCTGACCTAAACCATTCTGTGATTCTTTGAACTAGCGTATTTCCTTAGAAATATAACCCATTTCCTTAGAAAAACTACATATTTCCAAGCCTTAATGTTGGGTCCAGCCACTACAATATACAAATACTTGTTTCTTGTAGTTGCTGATGTATCCTCAGTTTTAATTCTATAAGGAAAGACACTGACCACAGATTCATAAAGATATAAACTAAAGTCAAAGTTCACAACTTTACTTGAATAACTGAGTTCCAAATAGTTATTTAATGAGCTTTATAAAAGCATCAAAGTCATCATACAGCTAACTGGAATTGATTTCCATTGCCAGTTATGCACTTACCAGGGGGTCCTGAATCCCAAGTAATGCCATAGATTCTCACAAACTTTATAATATACTGTATAGAAGACCATAAAGATGTTACAAAATCCTAAAGATGACAAAAAATGGCAGTGATGATTTCTTTCTACCTTTGACCAATAATTTGTATCTAAAAAGTCATGCAGTTCTTGATAGTTTTCAAATACAAAAATTAAACAGTTCAAGCCAAAATAGATGTATTTGTTAGCCCCCTATCCTTTGCCTCACTTCTTACATTTCTGTGAATTGCAAAAGAGATTGTTTTGGGGCATTACAAGTACTTGGTATTCTTAAATGAAAAAAGATTGGACCAGGATGAAACTAATGTTCTGGCTTTAGTGTGACAAAATGACCATGGTTGGATGGGACTTAGAGCAACCTGATCTAGTGAAAGGTGTCCCTGCCCGTGGCAGGGGAGTTGGAAGTAGATGGTCTTTAAAGTCCCATCCAAGCCAAGCCATTCCATGACTCTATGAAAAATTATAGTTTGTATGAATGCCAGTGGGGAAAAATGTTCACAGTTACACATCTCTGGGTGCCCTTTTAGTTCAGAGCTGCCTGAAGTGTTATCAGTGCAAAGTTCTAAGGAGGTTATAATATGAGGAAGAAAGGAAATCGTGGAGATTTCTGGGGGTAAGCCTACTCACGTCTTTGGAAATAAAGACCAGGATTTTGAGAACACATATTTAACAAATAATGGTGTTGAAGAAGCTATGGTGAGGGTAGCATGCATCCGAAAGAGAAGGAACAGAAAGCAAGAAAGCGGGACACATCCATTCAGTAAATGTTAACCTGTCTGCTTAAATAAGTAATAAACTCATGTGCAAGTTTCTAAAACCTGCCTGAGCCTCAGGACGTGATCAACTCTGTTTTCCAGGATGCAGCCTCTGTTAGACGAGTAAGTGAAACAGATTCCTCCCTAATTTTCCTGCCATTTTCCTCGGCACAGCACACACTATGAAATTCTAGTTCTGAGGAAAAATTTATCTGCCTTCTCTCAGAGCTCCATGCAGAGAATTTAAATAGGCAGCTGCTGAAACCCTATAGCACCAGGGAAAGTACCAAAATAAACCTGGAGTGGTCAGAACTACAAGAAACAGTGCTTCCCTTTCACCCCAGGTATTATGCAGTGTCCAGACTGTTGGAGATTGAATTCCTGTTTGTGGCTTGACTGTGATTATGTGGAATTTTTTCCATGGAAACATGTCCTACATTTCCCCTTGTTTCTGGGCAGCTGGGTCCTGACCAAGAGGAGGACTCAACAGAACAAGAGGCAGGACAGTCATTTGGCACTGAACTGTAGTGGTGATCTAGGACAAGGATTTCTTCTATATTTATAGGTTTTACTTTGAAGTGTCGTTAGATGGGAACAAATATAGTCCAAAGAGAAAACACCAGAAGCTTAGGGCTCCCTATTTTTTCAGGTTTAGGGCTCTTAAAATTAGTGAAGATTCAGGTTTTTGCTTGCCTGTTGCATCAGTTTCTCGCTTCCAGGTGTACTGGGGCTCATCTTCCATGAGAGGATGGTCTTCCACCGAAAATTCCTTCTGGATGGAACATGGCTTTGGTATCTGGAGGTTGTGTATCTATTCCCCCTCTAGCCTGCACCACTAGGCCTCAACTTTGATGCAGGTGTCTGGAATCCATGTTCTGCTAGGATTACTATCCTAATCCCAAGTGTGGTGCATTGGAATCTGGCTAGATGGATGTACTTAAAATTTACGCAGTATTTCTACATAGTGTTAAGGAGGCAGGTGTTTTTAGGCATGCTAGATTACACTTCAAAGACACCTATTGTCCCCACAGAGAGAAAGTTGCCTGTGTTGCACAGAGATCTCCCATAGCAGGTTTTTCATGAATACCATCTTTTGTGACTATGTTCCTTGGATATGTATGTGCCAGGCAGACTGTGAACAAGTGATTTGAAATTTAGGTAAGACAATAGCTAAGTGAGGCACTTAAATAAAGTAATTGAGTGCTTAAATAGAATTTTTTTTACCTAAGTAGCAGTTTAAGTAATTGAGATGCATAGCTGCTGGGATGCAATTAAATTAGACCATGATCAAGACTATGAGGACACCACATAGTGTAGTACGAAATGTGGTGAGGCACAAGATTTTTCAGTGGTCTGTCAAGAGAATATGAAGCATTATTAGAGTGGAAGAAAATAAGAGATCCTCAGAGTATTGGGAAAAAGGGAGAAAGAATATAACATAAAAGGGTAAGTTATTAATAGATATGCAGAAAAGGTTATAAAAACCAGTTGAAATATCCCAAAACTAGTTAATCACAGGAAGAAGATTAAAAACTGATACAGCTTGAGTAATGATATAATCACAAAATGAAAAACTTCAATGAGGAAGTTCTTTAAACAAAAAATAATGTGTGTGTGCAGTCACTCTGCACAGGAGGTTATAGAGGTTACACAAGGGAGATCAGGTTCAACAAACCCAGATTATGTGACCTTTCAGAAACAGGTGGATACTTTGGTAGAAAACTAGGACTCTGAAATACTATTTCTGTTACAATGCATTAAAATGATCCATAAGGAAGTGGTACTCAATTTTGAAAAGTCCTTCTTTGTTGACAAAAGATTTTATTTATTGATTGGATTTTTTTTTAATATGAGTACACTTGTAACACTGGCCATGATAATTACTTGGGTTGGTTGTGTTGCTTTCCCATTTGTCCAGCCTTGTAGCATATTATAGACAAAAACAGTGGGGAATTTAAGAGTGATTCATTATTGTTTTTTTATTATTATTATGTTATTATGTATAATAATGACAAACAACATCATTCAAAGTATGATCATATTTTTTATTATTTAAACATCATTGAATTGAAACATAATTGCACACAATCAAAATACTGAACACTACAAAATTTTGAAGCATTGCTTTATTCCTGAATTTTGTACTGCTAGCTACAGGTAGGACAAGATTGCTGGATTTTAACTATATTCATCTGCCTTGGAAAGGAGATAAATAATGTAGAAGATAAAAATTAATGAGAAGGAGAAACACACATTTGTATCACTTCTGAAACTGTTGCGCTGTCGTGTATGTGTGACATTTTCAGGCAAATAATAGTCAGTTGCATTTTCACAGGTTTTGTGTCCTTCCCCTTGGTCATCATTGCCTAAACATAACTTTACTTTGAAAACATGCATTTTGTGAACAGCAACTAATCATGATGTAGTATTAGAATATGACTAAATAAAATCTGGGGGATAATGTTATAATTTTCATCTTTTATTTTTGAACAGTGTTTATGGCTGTCCATTGGCAAAAAAAAGAAAAACACAAGATAAGCAACCCCAAGAACCAGCCCCCAAAAGAAAACCCTTTGTGGTTAAAGCAGACAACTCTTCAGTAGATGAGTGCTATGAAACTGATGGAACAGAGGAGATGGATGAAAAGGAAGAGGAAGAGGAGGAAGAGGATGAAGAGGAGGAGGAATATTCTGATGATAATGAGGAGCAAGGTGACGAGGAGGAGGATGATGAGGAGATAGATCGAGAAGAAGAAGAGGAGATTGAGGAGGAAGAAGAGGAGGATGAAGAGGAAGGTGAAGATGTGGAGGATGAAGAGGAGGAGGAAGAAGAAGAGGAGGAAGAAGAGGAGGAGGAGGAAGAACGTGGTAATAATCAGAGTATTAGTAAAAAGTAAACAATGTGTGTTTTCTGGGTTAATCTTCTAGTGTGGTGTGTGAGGATTTAGCTGTTCAGTTCTCATTAAAGCTAATGGAAGTCATGCAGTTAAGTCTCTCTGCTCCACACTGAAAATATACCCCACTGTGTCCTCTTAACGTTTATTTTAATAAGTCTGTCTTCCAAATGTTTTTAATACACCAGCACTCACAGTTCAAACAAGGAGGGTGGAGGTATGTTTGTGCTAAAAATGCTTGCATAAAATGTAATCCTAGTGTGGATTAATGCATGAATTTACCAGGAGAATATTCACCAAGGTACAAGCAAAGCATCAGCTACAGCTGGGTGCCTGTACTGATCATTTGCAAGAGTATTTGCTAGATCTGTTTACAGGATGTCAACAATTGCCCACATAAATTCTGTCACAAGTTTGCAGATAATTTTTGTGAGCAAAAATGGACCTCTTCCCATTGAAAATTTTGCCCTATACTTCCCCCCACCGTAAGAAACTATTCAGAACTAACTATTATAATATACTTTGGTTCTTTTAGACTTCAATTTGTGTGCTTTAGTTGATTCTATTAAAAATACAGTGAGTGACAGTTTTACATAGATAACGTCTTTCTAAAGTTTATATATTTTTGTTATCATGCCGTGGCATAAATGCCATTTAGACATACAGGTTACTGGTAGTAACCAAATTAATGCAGTAGCATTGTGATTAGCCTATTCCACTTTCTCTTTTTTTGGGATATTGGACTTCATATAATACTTTCAAAATATGTAATCACTGTCCATTTGCTCCTTATGCTGATGACAGACATCATAATGCACTGGGGTGAAATGAAGGAATCATGCAAAAATTAATGAGCTATCTAAAAAGTATTTTGTTCCCATTTCCAGGGAACACGTTTTTGGTTGGGTAGATTCACCTTTCTAACCAATAAAAATATAAGAAAAGCTTTCAGCACTCCTCAGTTGGATTCCTCTTAGGAACCAGGTATGAAAGTTGTGTGACTTTTGTTTCAGCATTCTGTAAGGTCAGATCTTAAATCTTAAAGACTTTGGAAGTGTTCTTTCTCTTTGGGTGAGATGGTGGCCAGCTGGGTGGCTATCAGAGTTTTCTCAGATACTGCATCTGTAGCGTTTCCTCAATTGCCTGAATTACCACAAAATTAGTAGAGGATAAATTGTCAGTCTTAAAAGTTGCATGAGTTTGATGCAACAAGGAAGTAATTTCCTTTTGCAGGGAACTCTGCTGTTTCAGAACCTGGAAGAGAAGCTGTGTTAGATGAGGCTGATGTGCAACTGCTGTTGCTCTCTTAATGAGCAAGTGTGGGATGTCCAGCAGTTTCTTTAAAAATAGTGGCGACTAAGTTTGTTGGTGTATAGATTATGGTGCAACTGCTGCTGTGATTTCAGCTGACATTAAAACTTTGAATCTACACTATCAAAAATGATGAAAGGAAAAAAAAAAAACAAACCTAAAGCAAAACTCAAGAGCTCAAAAAAATTGCTTCTGGCAAGCCAGCAGGCTTGATCCTCAGTTTATTTTTCTATGATAATGAAACACAGTGGTTTACTTATTCTAACACAGTTACACATGCAGTTAGTGGTCCTAATCAATGTGAAGAGGCTGACATTGTTTTTTGACTGCTTTCCTTCCATATATAGTAGGCTGTGGTTAAGAACTGCAAAAAATTTACAAAGGTACCTCTATTAGCTGCTCTGCATATTACTTGAAATTAAAACTTACATAGGTCAAGTTTTTCTTAGGAACTCATGCGATTGCAGTAATAAAACAAAAGTATATTAATAAATAAATATATGTTCTATATAAATGATTATGATAATGATATAGTCATTAAGAAAAATTCCTCTTGAAATCAGAGAAGTGATTATAGGATTTTATTTGAAAAGTATTTCATGATCCTTTTGAGTGTCAACATAGTAGTCAGTATGCAACAGTCCGAGTTAGAGCAGAGATGATTTACAAGGAAAAGTTTCTAGCAATTAATTAGGAAGGTAGTATGGAGTTCCTTATGTCTATGCCAAAGAGTAAAGAGTAATGACAGTTTGGTTGTTGTGAGGTCTAGAAGCTAATCAATAAATCATATTTTAAAAATAGTTTCTTTCCTATGATTTCCAGTAGGAATATAGATGTTTCACTTTATCCTGCTTGTAGCATAATCTGCATTGATAGAATTTGGACTGCTGATTTTCCAGAAAAATAAAGTGCAAAATTAGGTATTCTTAAACTACATGGCCTGAATATGACTCTTGCCTTTACGTATTGACTATTTGGAAAATTAGATCTGTCAGCTATGAATTTAATAGTCAATCACTTGCTGCTCACTACAAGGTTCACTACAATATTGTAGCAAACCACCTTATAAGTCACCATAGCAGGAAGTCTTAATGTGCCATAGTATTCCTGTCCCTAGAAACAAAATGCAGAATTTTCCACTGGTCACCAGGATGGCTACACAGTTCTCATGAAAGTTTCTGTCACTAGTGCTGTAGATGATCGCAGTTCAGAAAAGTTCCAGAAGTAGCTATAATCTAGGTGAATGGAACACTTAAAATCATAAGTATTGGTGACAGAAGAATTCCATCAGCAAGTATAGGATAGGACTACAGAGGCAGAAATGGGGAGGAGGGGGAAGGGAGAGGGTAGGACTGTAAGAGTAAGGTATTTTACTATTTCTTAGGTCAAATTCAGTTTTCTAGCAGAAAAGGGCAAATCCTGGGAAACTCAGGTATGTCACTGTTGTGTCATTGCCCATTCCTTTATTGCTTAAAGGAATGGGAATTTTGGATGGCGTTCTCAGCAGATATAAGTAGTATACAGGTAATGTAGATAAACAATTCCTATTGGAAATACTTGGGCATTCACTGAAACCATCACAGCCTTTTTGAAAATCACGTCTTTGTAGCCTTATCATTAGTAATCTAAAGGACTTGGAAAATACAAATCTATCCTAACAGTCTGATAAATCTCAAAATATCAATTTAAAACTACAAGGAAAAAAATGAAGTAAACTTTTTCTGATGGGTCCTAAATTCTGTGCTTGTAGTTCTCTACACAATCCTTTGAACCAAAATTCATGTTTTAAACTCTCCATCAAAAGCTAGCATATCCTCTAAATTTCCATTAAATCTGAATCTCTTTGAAGAGCAAGTATTTATCCACCTATTTATGAAGAGACTTGAGAAGCCCTTATGTTCAGCACAACTGCTAAAGGAAAGATGAATCTTTGGGATTTCCCTTCTGTCCTAGGGAAAAAAAGGAAAGATAGAGATGACCTGTGTTACCTGTGATAGCCTAACCTGTAAATTGAAATACAAATGGGAAGGAGTGAGAGTAAAGGCTTCTTTTGGAGCACCTGTTCTCTGTGATGGCAACTGCCAAGAACCTTTGGATTAAAAACTGAAGTGTGCATTCAGTTTTCAAGACAAACCAAAGTACCTTCTTTTGAGATGAGCTTGCTTCAGGTAGTTGGATCCTGAAGACCATTTCACAATGCTTTTCTATTTAAAAAAAAATCTCCCTTGGAGAAGGTCCTGGAATGTTCCAAGGAGCCATTTAGTCCATATTACATGAAGACATTCAAACTGCTTGTACTCCAGATATTTTCTAATCAGGAACAGGAGGAGTTAGGTTGATTCTAGACCTAAGGAAATTTGATACATCATTCAAATCCATTTCACAGATGATGCTACAGAAATTAGTGCAATTTCTTAACAGGTGAATTAGGAGTCTTTTAGATGGTCCCTTACACTTTCTTTTGAACTCAAAGTAATTGGCATAACCAGTATACTAATATGTGGTATTGCACCGAATTTTTCAAGTGAAATACACTTCAGAAATAGCTGTAAACCAGATAGCAGTGTGTATTCAAAGGAAACACAGTACAGGTTTTTCTAATAAGAAAAGCTAGCACATGGACTTAGACGTTCTACCTGTTTTCATATTTCATAGAATAATAAAATTATTTAGGTTGGAAGAGACCTCTAAGATCATTGAATCCAACGATATTTGTTTAAATTGTAGGATTGTTTTAAAAAGACTTCATAATGTTTTGTGTTTTTCTTTCATTTGCATGAGCTCAACACAGATAGACCCTCAAAATGTGAAATCCATCTACCAGCTCTATTAGGATTGTTATTGCCCTCCACTATCTTCCTGATCCCCTTAGCAGATTGTGTCTGAAGCACTTGTGTCCTCTAAGCAAGAAAAGATGCAAACACTAATCTAAAAGATGAAAGAAGCCCATGTGCTGAGGAAAACATGTTGCCACAGAGCTTTCCAGCTGTGCATGCTGCTGAAAGCACTCCTGATAACGTAAACATCTTGATGAAATGAAGACAACCTATCTGTATTAGCAAGGTCATCTGTCAGCCTGCTGACCACTAATCATGTTCATTTATTCAAACTGCTAGAAGGAAAGTGGTCATCTGTTTGATGAACACAGTAGGCGATCAGTCTTAATCAGAGCAGAGAGCTAAACTCACGTGTACTCACAGACAAAACACCTAGTAAATTATAGCTTTAAATTAAGAGGCCAGAAAGCATAATTTCACTGCCTAGGACAATGTGTATGGGAAAAAGTGTCTTTTTCGGGGCCAAAGAAGACTAAAAAAATACCTGATGTTTACATAAGACAAAGCAAATGTAAACTCTTTGCTAATACATTTTACTGTTGTACTGTACCTTGATTAAAGAAGATAGCCTGTGCTTAGCATGTCTCACACCCTAATAATAGCCACTTGAAGAAAACAAAAAATTAGAGTTGCTGCTGGACAACATTTATCTTGGCCAGTGCATTCTTTTCCTCTGGATAAAAAGTTCAAGTTACTTTCTGGTCTAGTTACCAGTCTGGTCTTGTTAAATGCTCAAGCCAGGGAGTTGTTGAGTCAAGGCTCAGGATAAGAACTTTTATTGATACCGAGATTAGCTCAGTTGATAAGAGCATAATGCTAATATTACCCAAGCTGTGTGTTTGATCCCTTTATAAGCCATTTTCTTAAGAGTTGCACTCGATGATCCTTGGAGTTCCCTTCCAACTTAGAATATTCTGTGAATCTGTGATAACTGCTTTTTCCATTGAAGAAGCAAGCACGGATTACAACATGTTCTGCTGTTTAGCTGTTTATATTTCATACTGAGAGATTAAGCCTCAGCATTTTCACTAAAAACTTTTGTTGGAAATAATGCAATTAAAACATTTGGTACTGGTAGTTCAGGCCTGGAAACCCCAAGGTTGTTGGAGTAGGGTGGGGAAACAGCTAGGTGGTAAATACCCCCTGGATACTTCTAGTTCTTGTGGAAAAAGTTTGGATCTTCTTGTTATTGTTATGTGTTTGTGGTTGGTTGATTGGTTGGTTGGTTGGTTGGTTGGTTGTTCAGTTGGTTGGTTTGTTGATTGCTTAAATATGACTCAAGTGTTAGTAAATTCTGCTTTTTACTGTGTTCCATGCTCAAGGTCTTTACTATACATAGACAATATAATTTAAACTCATTAAACAGCAATATTTAAACATAATTTTAAATTCTCTGAAGTAAGATTGGGTCTGATACTGAGTTGTTTGCATCAAGACAAGTCAAGAATAGCTTTATGTCAGTAGAGTTCTGTTTATGTGAGGTGATATGTTGCACATGTCATCCCTAAGTTTTCTCTGTTTGAAAACTATTTTAGAAGACTTACTTCAATTTGAATTTTTAACTCAGAAGCTCAGTAAAACTTCTGGGCTGTGTCTAAAAACTTAGATTTATTTAACTCTCCATCTTATATATTTAACTCCTTTCCTACAAACAAAAGGACTTAAATGATAATGTGGAATATCCTCCAAAAGCAAATTATTCAATTATAGCTTTCTGTAAGGAGTGTAAGGAGATTATTCACCTTTGATGAGACAGATTATAGATCTCTATCATACACAACTTCAGTTGATGTAAGCAGAAATTCTGTAGAGGACACTGGCATACTTAAAGCGTTCATGGTCTGAACTGAAGGCCTTGGTAAAAGCATCAAGGAGCACATTCAGCACCACGTCTTAGACTTCAATGCTGCTTTGCTCTTAAACTGTTTCACATGGCATGGGGCTGCTTTATTGTGTTTTTAATACACTAACCCCTTCATTCAGTGTTAGCTGAACATGTGATGTTGGGCCCTTGTACTGTCAAATTGTTTCTGGGCTTGTCTGAGACCAAAGCTTTCTCTAGTTTTGCCAGAGCAGTAGGTTTGGAAAGGAAGCATGTCTGTGTAGCACTGCTTTGGATTCTCACGGGTTGCACTCCTCAGGGAAAGGCTGCCTTTTCTGCATTTCCATTGCATCCTTCTGTCTGCAGAAAAATGCTGAGTAGATCCTTGACTTTTTCCTATTTCATTTGATGTCTGGCAAGATCTTACTGTAAAATTAATTCTTTCTGGAATAAGATGGATTGGAGAAGAAATTAAAGTGCTGTAGTCTTAGAGCTGTAGCTCTGTTCTCACTTAGACTCTCTGTAACCTGTTCATTGCCAATGATCTGGTTTTGGCACAATTGTGCCAAGAAGCCAGTTGGTTATATGATGTAGTGCTTTAAAGAACCAATAATTAACTCAATTTATATAGCAGCTCTTTGCATCCATATTTGTAAATGACCTGACGCTTTTGTAGAAGGTCTCACATCTGGAATATGTCACTTTTAGAAACGTATCCAGGGGTTGTACAGAACTGATCTCTTCATGATCTCTCTTTGAATTGCTTTGTCACAGTGCTACTTCAAAGAGTCCATTGCCCACACTGTACTGCACCTTACACAGTGACCACAGATTCTGTGTGAATCCTTCTGGACACTACAGAAGTAATGAGTCTTTAAAATAACATTTGCTTGGTCAGTATTGGAGGTTCCTGGTTTTCCTCTTGTGTTTAGAGTGCAGCTCTACGAGCAATTTTGATGACCCTATCAATTCACAATTCTCGCTGGGCTTACAGTGTTTGTCCTAAAAGAGTGAACACAAACGGTAGCTTTTTACCCTGAAAAGCAGAGAACTTTATTTGGTAGCTGTGGGAGTTAATTTTGCCTTATTAGAGCTCCTCCAGGAGATAATACAATTAAATAAAATTACAGACTGGGTTGATAATTTCTTCTGATCCATGTCCATTCTCACAAATCAAATTTGCAGTCCTAGAAAATGCCTCAAATCACAGAAATTTTTTTTAACTGAAACATATAAACCTAAAAAAGAATTCTTTTGAAACAAAAACATTGATGTCTAATGAACATGTATATGTACTTTTGAAGACTTGTGTTATGGATGCATTTCTTCCTTATTTTATAGGTATCAAAGCAATTGAATTCTTTTCTTTTGTCACTGATATCACATATGACATAGTATTTTTTATCATAAGAAATACCTGCCCTTCTGTAAATTAATGTATTCAATATTTTTCCTTGACAGTAGATTCTGGGAGCTACAGATTCTGCTGTTCTAAGCAAGCTGAACAGCAAGGAAGGCCCAAATCATTTAGCAGAATACAAAAACCCCAAACAAACAAACAAAACCAAACTAATGACAGGAAAGAAACCACCTTAAGGAGACTGGGTTTGGTCAATGTTACTGAAATCCTCACAATTATGTGGTTACATTAAGGCTTCATGCAGAAAGTACTGAAAATTGTCACTAACATGAAGCATTTCAAGTATCTATATCACCACATGGAGAGTGTGTCATATATTATATGCTGTCTGCAGTAAACATTATTGCTATAGCAAAAATTTGTGGTGGCTCTGTCAGAGAAAGTTAACAGGATTGACAACTCAAGATTTAGTCGGGGTTTATTAGGTGAACTCATCATGTGATAGTTCTGTCGTCCCAAAAGCTTAATTTTTCAGCCTATACTATTAAATAGGAAGAGCAAGTACTAGTATTGCTGTGACACTAAAGGAATGCCACAGAAGAACTGAACTTAAAATTACAAAACCAGACAAATCAAGCAGACATTTTCCTCCTTGTGCTCCACAGACATGGATTGATTACTGACAGAACAAGAGCAAGGTCTGTGTGTCATGAACACTTCCAGTCACCTAACACAGGAGTGTTTGCAAAGCTGCTCAGGCCCTTGTCAGACTAGGGTTCTGTCATTACAAAGCATATGTGGTGAGATTCCTTACTATTCATATACTTTAAGGCAAGCTGTGCGACTGCTTTGCTTCAGATTTCTATTGTATCAAATCTATTGTTCCACCAACTGCCTCCACTTATTATAGAGTTCTGTATAAACAAGATACATCTGCTAAGCAATTTCTTGGACACCCTGTAAAAAACTGGGCTGAAGATTTACAGAATATTGTCATTCTGCCATCTGCAATAATTAAAACATTGTTCAACTTTAAGGCTGGCATCCAGTGGAAAGTTAAAAATTGTTTCTTCTTCTATTGCAATGTGTTGAATAAAACTTCGCCCTCAGATCATTAAGAGAAAAATATATTTTAAAAAGTAATAGTGCAAATAGAGAATATCAGATCATTATTATGGAATGATTTTTAGGAATAGGGCTGAAGTTGGACTTATAAAAAGTATACTAAACTTTATAGTAGTGTTTGTTTATTATCTAGTGAGCACAGTCTATGAATGTCCTTCCCTGGAAATACAGGCAAAAAGAACAATTTTTAGATGAATAGAAACTGGAATTTTATGATTAGGTTCCAAGGATCCTGTTACATTTATGGAACAAGATAAATGTTTCATGATAGAATGGAATGAAAATTGTGCCCCTATCTGTAATGCACGTGCCTGAGCTAAGTGTAACAAGTGATGCAGGAGTTCAATGCCATGTCCTTCGTTCCTAGCACAGGAGGTTGGGGACTAGACCAGTGACTGCTTTGCATAGGGAATGCTCTCACACACGGTGATGGAGCTCTATCACACCCCGGAAGAAGCACTCAAGGACTGCTGTAGGCCAAAGGGGATCATTCTCCTGAGGAAGCAAGCTATGCTGAGCTCTGTCTTTGCTCCAGGGACCCTGTAACCATCTTATGGCTTGACTTCTTAATATTAGGCTACAAAATCAGTCGTGGGCACAGGGAAGAGACGCTGAATTTCTCTCTTCAAGGCAAGTGTCCTTGTATAACGTCTACAATAAACACATTGTATTTTTGCATGACCAATTAGCATTAAAATAAGTATGGGTCTTAAAGTATGGGTCTTATTCTACTCTTGTGTTTTTGGCTCCCTAATGGAGCTTGAATCCAGTCTAGCTTTTATTCTGGTGACTAGCAAATGTTTTTAGGAAATATGATATGGAATCTCTATAAACCATGAGAGCTTTTACTCTTCTGTTTCCTTAGTGAGTTACCCACTAAACAATGTGTATTACCTGGGCGATGGGCAAATGGGGGTGAGCAGGGGAAATGAAGAAGGAAACAAACCATTCTTTCCTTGGCTACAAATTAGGCTAGCCAATCAAAGCAACACTTCATGGGAAGCCTTTTTCTTTCAGGTGTACATTAGAGCCATAACTATTGGATTAGGTTTGTCTGGAAACTTATGTATGAAAAGATCCAGTGTCTAGAATCTTTTGGTGCTTAAATAGCAGATAGGCAGAGAGCTTTGTAAGGCTGAGCTGTACACATCAGAGCAGAGCTTTGAACGATTGATTGGTGTTAAGGTGTCTCCCAGGTTTAAGGCACAGATGAGTATAGATGTAGTTGTATCACCAAGAAATAGAGGAATATGATTGTTCTTTTCTGTACAACATGCCACATGAGAAGTCTAATCTGAAAGTGTTTTAGAGATTACTGATGCTATTTGTAAGATTTTTTAAAGTGTTTTATGTTGAAATCCTCATTAAAGATATGATATGAGTTTAAGAAAAACATTTGATTCAGCAGCTGGAGGGTCTTCAGACCCAGAGGTGGAACAATAAGTTCCAAATGGAAAAGGGATGACAGGGCTTATGCAGGAAAGAAAAATGCAGAAAGATGTAAAGAAACACTTAGGAGGTGAGCATGGCAATACGGCAGAGAGCAAATGAAATAGGCTGTTAGGATTCCTTCATGGACAGCAGGAAATGACAGATGTGAAAGCTGCAGTAAAGAATCTTTAAATTAAAAGTTAAAAGGCTTTAAGATCAGGGCTAAACAAAATGCCCACACCGACAGGCAATGCAGCACAGTTTTTTTTTGCTATATTTTCTCCTCCCTAGTTATATGTGAGTATTTTCCTATAGTTCATGATGTGAAGTAGTTTACTGTGTCTTATTTTCTTAATAATAGAATTCTTTATCATTGTCATTAGTAGAATCAGAACTAGACACATTCAGAGCACTTTTAGAACCCCATCCAATATGTGTGGACTCTCTCAGACTTTTTATAGTACTGTAAATAAGGATTTTTAAACTATACTTGATGTCTGTATAAGATACAAACAGCAATGAATCCAAATTACTAACTGTTTAAAAAATGCATAACTAAAATTAATAGCACTGTATTTTTTAAAGAAAGAATTACTTTCCTCTGGCAAGTAAGTGTTTTGCTTGAAATCTGCAAATTGCACATCAAGAAGATAGGCAATGTAGAAATAATGTACACAGTTTATCTGAGTTTTAGGAATGGATTCGATGCAGTTCCATTTAATAAATTCATTTTAAGTCATAATACAGCACCAGATACAAAAGAACAGAGAGGAAAAGTTCATGTTGGATAGGTTAATTCCATTGGCTCAGATACTTTAGTGCACAGAAAGTTAAGTTAATGAGACTAGAATCTAAAAATAGTCACACAAAAGGCAATTTTAAGGGAGCAATATGTTAAGGTGAAAAAAAAACCAACATAAATAATTTCAGGCAGAAGTAAAGGTATTGACTTTATCTCACATACATTACTTTCACCAGAGGACTCCAGCAAAATAGCTTCTAGGCTGAAGGATCCTGAGACCAGACTCAGACTCAGGTTTTAGTTTTGTATGGTGTAAGTTTTTCTCTGTATCTACATGCATGCATGTTGGAAAACTGGCTATTGTGGTTGTTTGATTTATTTGTTTGTTGCTTGTTGTTTCTGCGAGGATAGTTATTCTCAGCACACAGATTTCAGCCATGCACTGAGGCTGTGCTGCTGAACTCGGTTTAGGCCCTGTGAGACTGGCAACAAAGTCACCCCATCATAGCTAGTAGGTACATATTTAGTTGGAAATTTATAGAAATGTATGTAAATATGTAGGTTGTTACATTTTTCCAGCAAATACTTTTCTTTTAAAAAATACAAGCTTTCATCATTGGGACAGATATTCCAGTGCAGATATAAATAGCAATGTGAAATCACTCAAATTCTAAAATGGGAGCAGTGTGAGGTCTTCAGATGAACAGGTACTTGAAAGAGCCTCACTGGAAATACCTTTCCAGATGCTATAGTGACATAAAAGGTGATCTATATCTGGTACTGTAGCATACATTTCCTGCATTTAACAGCTGTCTGGTACTCTCATTCTTACACACTTCCAGTCACATGGGCTATCTGTACAGGTAGATGGCAAATAAACAGAAGGTGCTAAAGACTCTTTGCAGCTTGCTAAGAGCCATTGAGTCACCATTTTCTCTTTTTTGAGGCCCCCTGTATATGTGTACTTGGCTGACTGGAGTAGCTTGATTGGGCAGGGTTGACCCTTACTAGGTGCCAGGTGTCCACCAAAGCCACTCTTATCATTTCCCTCCTGAGCTGAGATAAAGTCAGGTAACTCACCAGTTATCTGAGAGATAACTCACCAGTTGCCTTCAAAGGCAGAACAGAGTCAACTTAGGGAAATTATTTGAATTTGCCAATAAAAATCAGAGGAGGATAATGAGAAGCAAAATAAAGCCTCTTTTCCAGGGTCTTCCTGCTCTCTTCAGTGGTGCAGGGAGAAAGGGAATGAGGGTTACAGGCAGTTCATCACAGGTTGTTTCTCCCATTACTTCCTTCTCAGGGAAAGGAGTCCTTCCCCTGTTCAGTTGTGGGATCCCTCCCATGGGAGACAGTCCTCCATGAATTTCAGTTTGAGTCTTTCCCATGGGCTTCAGTTCTTACACTGCTCCAGCATGGGTCCCTTTCTACAGGGTGCAGCCCTTCAGGAGCAGATTCCTCCAGTATGGGTCCTCCATGGGGTCACCAGTCCTGCCAGCAACCTTGCTCCACCACGGGCTCCTCTCTCCGTAGGGCTACAGATCCTGCAGGAGCCTTTTTCATTGCAGCCTTCCTAGAGGCTCACAGCCTCCTTCAAGCATCCACTTGCTCAGATGTGGGCTCCTCCACAGGCTGCAGGTGGATCTCTGCTCCACCAGGGACCTCTATGGCCTGCAGGGGCACAGCTGCCTCACCATGGTCTGTACCACAGGCTGCAGGGGAATCTCAGCTCCAGTGACTGGAGCATCTCCTACCCCTCCTGTTCCTCTCACATATTCTCACTCAACTCTTCTCTGTCTGCAGTTACTTCTGCCCAATAAATTGTATTTTGCCTTCTTAAATATGTTATCACAGAGATCTTCCTGCCATCATTGATGGGCTCAGCCTTTGCCAGCAGTGGAGCTGGTTGGCATTGGCTCTCCTGAACATGGGGAAGTTGCTGGAAGTTGTAGCCCACCCTGCTACCAAAACCTTGCCGTGTAAACCCATGGTAAATGGTTTATATTTGCCTTACTTGTTCCTTCTGAAATGTGTTCTCCATTTATCCCAGCTTATGGGATTTCCTGCCTTTGTCCCTTCAGTCACATTAATCAGTGACTACATCCATGTGAGTGAATAAAACAGACGATAGTCCAATCATTTAATGCTGAGTTCAACTGTTGCATGATTTGTGTGCATATACAGCTAATCTTTTACCATCCAAAATACGTTCACCACATTCAAACTCCTTGGGAATGGTCCCTAACCAGTGCTTCTTCACTTCATCTGGACACTGCTGGAAAACTGCTAAGTCACTCAAGTCAAAATCATCGCAGAGCCTTGCTAAGAGTATAGCAGCATGAATAATCACATTCGACTTCTCCATTTACTGTTCCATCATTAATTAATAGGGACAGAAGAGAATATTAATAATAGAGGGCTATAACCAAAGACGTAAAGAATTCTTTGTGTTTACTTTCTTCTTACACTATGGATTATTACTCAGCCTTTCCTGTCATGAGAACATAGGGAATGAGACAAATGCAGATTAAAAAGCTAGATGAAGGGATAAAAATAAAGGAACAAACACCCTAACTAAAACTTTTACATTTCAGATGAAGTAAAGTCTGGCACTTGTGCGTATAGATTTCTTTGTCTTTCCAGATTCTTTGGCACTGAACTCATTGAGGGGATAAAAAGAGACATGAAGAAGAAATTTCCATGCCGTATTTCAATACCATATTTAGCAGTTCTGTCATCCTCTAGAATGGTAGTGATATGTGCCTCTGTCCCTTTGGCCAGTCAGGTCAGTTTATCAAAGCACAAACAGGCTTTTTTTTGGTAATCAAACACAACTATAAAAAAGTAATTAAACTTAAAATGGAGACCAAACAATAATGTAAATTATACAGTCATGAGCATATATCCCATCCAAAGCATCTGTAGCATCCCATCCACATCAGCCTTTCCTGATATATCTTTGTCTATCTACAACCAAAAGATAGCTTCTTTTGGGTATCTCCTCATTCCTTTCACTGAGCAGTTCCTACTGTATCATACTAAAGATACCATTGAAATTCTGCAAGGATCAACTTGAAAATTTTGAGTGAAAGCAATATGAATAGGATTCACCCCATCAGTTTAATTGATAATGAATCAAGATAAACAGTCACTTCTGGGGGATAATTCAGCCAATCTACTATAGATACCTAGGTTAGGATGAAAAATCATATCCCAGGATGCATGTTTTTGTCCATTAGCTGTAAATGGAATCTAGATGAGTAGCTCATATGGAGACATGTTCAGTATGGCCTGACACTGAGTCAGAGATCTGAGCTGAAAAAAAAAAACAGTAAAAAGAGATTATGTATCCCTATACTAAGGATTCCAACCTCTTGTCTCAGTGAGAAAGAAAATATTGCTTTATGAACTGAAAAATGTGTTCTTCAGGCTGCATCCTTTGTAAAGCAATGAATATGGAGAGATATTCACAGGTCACTGTGAATAGGCACAGGTCACTGTTTCTGGAGCACTCTTTGGAATAGCCCCATGAGAAGCTCCATACCAGGAGCTCTCTGAGTGGGTGTTTTGCCATCAGTGCAGCTGGTCCTCTGCTCCCCTGCTGTCTTCCTGCTGTATCCCAGTATCTGGAGAATAGCTTTGGTTTCCTCATTGCCTGGTGACCTGCTGAGCTGTGGAACCCTGAGAGAAGGCAAGAAACTGCCAAACTCCATTGAATCATTATAAGGCTGTGAGATAAAATATCTTGCCTCCCTCATATTGACTTCCTGGGGAGAAAAAGTAGGATGAAATGAATGCCAGTCATCAGCTAAAGCCATCTCATTATCTGCCCAGACAGAAGTCAAGTTAAAACAATTAAGGGCTGCCTGAACTTGATTCACAAAGAAGTGTGGACCAGGTGGGAGTGACTGGCTAAATTTCCTGCCCTTGCAAACCCAGCATATCCACTTCTGTTCACAGATAATCTCAGCAAATTTCTTCTCAAACCTAAACATATGCCTTTATACCAAATATTGCAGATACCGCAAACCAAACAAGCAGGCTTCATACCAATCAAGGACCTTTCCTACTTAAAGGCATGCCTGTAGGTAACCAAAAAGTATTTTCTGTTGTCTCTGTGGTGGAAGAAAACAAGATAATTCCCAGAAAATTAATTGCCTTTTGACTTACGGAAATAATACTTTGGAAATAAAGGCTGTCAGGATGAAAAGACTTGAAAAACAGAAATCAAAAGGAAAAGAAATTATTATTCCATTTTATGCAGCACTTACTGTTTTTTATGTGGAGTAATAGGCCTAGTTTTGGAGCATCATCACAAGATGCTCCAAAGACATCATTTTGTCCATCAGCGCACATCTTGAAATATTGGAGTCCAGTGATGAACAACCAGGATGATTAAAGAGCTGGACCACACGACGTGCAGAAACACTGAAAAAACCTAGTTTGTTCACTCGAGGAAGAAAAAGCTAAGGGGAGAACTTAGGCTTCAGCTACTTGCACAGAGAGTGGACAGAAGATGTTAGTGTGTAGCAAGAGACAAGATGCAAGTTGTAACAAAATCAATCCATTTAGAAATAATAATGAATTTCTGATTATGACAGTGGTCAAACACTGGAATAGATTTCCCAGAGATGCTGTGGTATTTCTATCCTGGAAGACCCTTAAAGCTGAACTAACAGAACAGGGCCCTGATAAGTGCTCTAAGTTGGCACTTTTTTTGAGCAGGTGTTGTACCACAAAGCCTGCCGAGGTCCCTTCCAGCCTCAGCTACTGCATGATTCCGTGGCATCAGTGCACTGTCAATAGCATGTGACAGTCTCTTAAGATCAAAGAAAGGCAAACAGTATCTTGTGGTGAAATGACAAAATCTTAAACATATTGGCTTGAGTCGGAACCTAGATAACCTTTAAGAAGCTCTTGCAGTCTGGCACTTGAAGCAAAATTACCTCAGTCATGATCTTGTCAGAAGGCCTGTCAGATATCCTTAGATCGTTTTCCAAAACTCTACTGATACAGGTAGCTCATAGGGATGTGGATTGGGAAAACATGGATGAATAACAAATGACAGAAAATTTTAAAAGTATGTTGCTCTGTTTTACCTGGTGCTCTCTGTCTTTATATTAATAGAATAACCCAAGTAAGAACATCCATATTCTACCAATACTTAGTGTGAACATTTGTAGATCAGGATGCTTTCTATTCATGCAGGTGTGACACAAACAGAGGCATAATAATAGGTCATATGAAGGTCAGACAAAAAGGAGTGTTTCAGGGCATTGGTTATGTAAAACACCTCTGCCTTTAGACAAGAATGCACTGATTTGCACAGAAAACTAAATCTTCAAAATGCTTTTATACCAAAATAATTTATTAATATTCTTTTAAAAATTTGTTTAAATGGCAAGAAGATGAATTAAAAAGTAATATCTTTATGTGTTTGTCTTTATGTGTTAGTAATCACTCCATAAAAGGAAAGAAATTCAGATTAGTCCTTAGGAAACAGTAAAAAAGAAACAAGAAAAAAAGAAGGTAGTACTTGAATTTTCAGCAAGCAAAACCAGATAAAAAAGTACCTATAATAAATGAAAAGATCAAAACATAACAGAAAAAAAAGGAATTAAAAGATACATAAGGTGGCAAATTGTGCATATTTAAAGGTCTATATGGGCTTGACGCACTGTAGTCCTCACTATTAATTTATAATATACTGACTCCTACTGTAACATGTTGTGTTCTTCAGCTCAGGACTTCCTTGCCATGCTTAATGACTTCTACTCTCCTTTTATTTTACTTTGAGCATTAGTTATTAATTGAATACTATAATTCTAGGAGAGTCTAAATAATAAGTGCCTGTATTATAACTATTGTAAGTAGTTGTAGCAAGCTCAGAAGTGGAAAAATAAAAAATGGAATATAATGGAATAGCTATAGAGAGAATCAAGAATCAATTAACTAAGTGAACAGTTAACTTTTTCTTTTGACTTCCACTAAGTATATAAGGTCCATAAAGGAGCCAATTGTTATAACAACAAAATTGGTTGGGTCTTTACCTATAGCATTTCCAGCATAAAAGAACTTTAGGAAATTTTGCAAAGGTGAAGAAAGGATTCTTCATGCACATGTTCAACTTCAGAGTTCAGTGCATCCCTGAAGTAGGCATATTTAAATGCTTAGGCTCTATTCCAAATTCCATGTCAGTAGGAGTGTTTAGACTTTTAGGAGACCTTGCTTAGGTCCTTGGAGAGCTACAACTCTGTTTCTTCCGTATGGAGTGGAGAAGTTGAGAGCTCACTGGGTTTTCCACCTCTTTCCTTTCTCACAAGATTTTCCCTGAGACATCAATGTACAAACAATCCCCTCCCCATATTATGCTGTAACTTTCTAAGATTTGGAATTCATTTGTGCCTACATTGTCTTGCTAAATGTTTCTCATAGGCCAGCTATCAGAGACTGTAGCATGGAGATGTGTGCATGTACTTTGCATTACAGCTTAAAGGGAGAGGAATGGTGATGCAGTAGTATCGTGTGCTGAGCACTTAGGAATTGACAAGTAGCAGTGGCAAGAGCAGTGAAGTGTTTTAAATCAGGAAATGCTGCCTGGATAATGAAACCATCCATCTGGGCAGGAAGCCTGTGTGACCACATGTAGGTTTAGCTTCTTAGCCATCATGTTTGCCCATGCTTGGAAGAAAAGTGAGTAATTTGATACACAGACCACAGATCCGGAAAGTCTTGTTTCTGAAGTCTTTGTCCTTTGGTAGGAATGTAGCTGCTATTTCTGAAGTATCATTGCCTCTCTCTGCAGAATCTCTCAATCTAAATGCTGAGTATTTTCCTTTTCAAAAGGAAGGTGCTGTTTTGCGTGACTCCCTACACTGAAACCAGCAAGCCATTTCTTCTGAAAAAATACTGTTTAAAATTGGATGTTATAGGAAAAAAAGGAGGAAACAGTCAAGGATATAGAGTCTATAATTCTTATGCTCCTGTGACTCCTGGTATGACATAGAGTCACTGAAGTTCTCTGTGTCTCAATTTCCCATCTGTAAAATGGGGTTAAAGTACCTACCTCACAGGGGTGTTGTGAGGCTTTTTAAAATAATGTTTGTAAAGTGCTTTGAGATCCTTGGATGAAAGGTGCAATAAGAAATCAAATTATTCACTTTTTTGAGCGCAATACAAGTGCACTTCTGTCGAAATGGCTAAAGGCTTCCAGCTCTTAATAGCTGTTCTACACTACTCCACTGTAATTTCTTCCTGCCATTTGTTATATCTGCTGGGAGTTAAAAAGAACAAATTATATAATCTAGAATGTCTAAATTGTCATGATATTTCGTGGAAGAGGGCTAGAATAATCTGATATTCTTTTTAAACTGCATTGCAGATTCTTTGTCCGTGCAGCCCTAAAGTTAACATAAAAAGGATATATTATAACTTTGTGCATTCTTCACCTAAACTGGCTAGCTTATGTCTTTGTGAGACAAACTCAATCTCTTCACAAAATAAAAAGCTTCAGTTTACATCACTGGTTCCAAAACTTATGCAAGGGGTAGAGTAAATCTTTTACCTCTCCAGGTTTTGCAGTCATTTAACAGACAGCCATTAAACAGCACACTGTAAAGGTAGTTACTGAGTTACAGATCAAATCTAAGGAATTGCAAAAATGTGAAATGAAAGCAAGATTAAACTTTACCCACCTGAATCAAAGAAAAGGCATATAGTTCACCTAGAGCTGCTATTGTAACATACTTCCTAGAAGACCCTTAACTAATAAACAAACTGATTCAGTATTTAAAATTTCATTTTGATAAATGGATGATACAAGTACCTCACCAGAGCAAGCTTAGAATCCAGCTGTTATTGAGGGGATGACATGGCATACATAAATATCTTCCTCATTAAATTAACTGCTGCATGGAGGTAAGAGACATGAGTAAAATAGTTGTTAGAGAAAGGAGATGCAAAAACAGGCCAAAAATTAAAATATGAGAAATGAAACTTATTCAAATATTTTGCTTTCCCACCTCTGTCGTCTGGGATTACTGCTTTACACTTTCTTCTCTTCCACTACCTTTTTCTTCTTCATTTTATGACTGTATGGATGGGAGAACAGAAAAGGATATAGCCAAACAAACAGAATAAAAATACTGTAGTTATAGCTTTCACCCAGTTTACCTACTCAAACAGAATTTAGATGTCTTCTGTCATATGGTAAATGATTCATATTTTGACTTTTCACTTGTGGAGGCAAGGTATAACATATTCTTCTCCTTGGTGATCATTTACAAACACATTCCCCCCTTTTAAGAAACAATCTCTGAAAATTTTAACGTTTCAAATGTTGACCTATAATAGTCACTGCGTACCTGAGCAGTTCTCAGGATGACTTGGGAAATTTCTTTTTTTTCCTACTTTGTATTTCAGTATCATATTACAGCTAGATTTGGACTGATTTCACCAGTGTTTGTTGATATCTCATCCTAAACTTGAAGGCACTGGCAATTTTGGAGCTATGCCTTGTTGCTTCTTTAATTACTTTGATGTTCTTTTGCTGCATCTGATTGCCCATGAGTATAGTTACAAGAAGTGCTCCACAAAAGCCTCTGTTTCTATGGAACAATCTCCATGGCACCAGGTTTTATCCTTAATGTTTAAATTAATGTGGGATTTGTTTGTATAGTTTACTTTAGAAAATTATTAGTGTATTTGCTTTTCAAATAGCACAGACTATCTGTGCTATCCACTAATCTTTCATTGCTTTCTTCTATTCAGTTATTCAAGATGGACATTTTTCAAATAGGAAGTGTAAGTGGCAACCCTTACTTAACACTGAAAATCTGATGCTCTGATACTTTAATTTTTGTGGCACTGAAAGAAAAATGTGAATTATGATGATCATGAAAAACATAGCAACTAAAACAAAACCACCTTTTATGATAAACAGATAACCCACTACTGGCTTGGAATATCTTGTGATGTAGAAATACCATACAGTCTTCCTTATTATCTTTCCTCTGTATTTAAGCAGATAATATGTAAGATATAATATTTTACCATTAGAGCATTTTTTTTCTAGACATAGCCTAGTCATCAATCAGTTCAGCTGCTTAACTACAGCCTACTATCATCCCAGGATCCCTAACCACTGTGTAGAAGAAATACTATCTTGTGGCTGAAACATTAATTATTGTGCTATTTAGCTTTGTATATACAACTCTTGATTTATTATCTTGACTATTGACATAAAATCTATTTTTATCAAACACTATTTCCTATTACCAAAATGTTAGTGCACAAGCCACCTACTACCTGAAATTTCTCACTTTGATTTGTTTAACTTAAAATATGAGCCACACTTCAGAAATTGCTATGTGTTTAGATGTACTAGTGTTGAAAATACATCTAAGCTGAAAAGATGCTATCAGAAGTTAATGGATTAGCTCTTGAGCAGGTGTTAATAATCCTAGCTCTACTGGTTTCTTTCAGTTTGCACCAGCTGAAAACTGGACTAGCATGACACTGTAATGACAGATCTAGGCACTTTATTCTCCAGTGCTGGAAAATGTTGAAATACAGCTTGGGTAGCCAATTATCAAAATATTAGTTAGGCAGTGTTCATTACTCCATAATTATGATTGTATGTTTTTAGACTGGGTCTAATTATGACATAAATGAGTGAACATGAGATACCAGAAGATGCTCTCTGAATGATATTCATCTGATTGAGTATGGGTATCTTTAAGGTGGGCATCAAGTCTGAGTCCCTTTGTTGTCAATGAAGAGAAACAGGCACTTCTAGTGGTTATCAGTTTTATTCTCAAGTAGGTATCTTAACCAGATCAGGTGGGCTGTGTCCATAAAGTGTCTGCTTCTCTTACTGACTGAGGACAGAACCGTGGATGCAGATGTAGGTGTTGGTGTCTGCCTTGCTCATGTCTAAAGTTAGGTGAGGTGAATCTCCTCCTCAGTGCCTCTCATTGGCTCCATCTTATTAAGCCCTCCCTATGTTATTCAACAGTTACTAGACCAAAGCTGAGTAAAATGTGGTAACTCTGCACCATTCTGTTACAGTACAAATAACAGCCCTATTACACATATATGACTATAAAATTTGGGCTAGAATATTTACTCTAAATTATATTGTGCATATAATTCCTTCTGTCCTCCTTTCATGTAACAACGCTGTTAAAATCTTAACTTCTCCACAGCTGAACTGAGAGATTTTGATTTTACTGATGGATCCACTAAGCAAAATGCCATTTTAATCTTCTTGTATTGCTATTGGTCAACTAGTGTTAATTGTGTGTATGGTGTTAAAAATGTGACTTTTCCTTCTTGGAGTATACTCTTTCTCTTTTGGTGAATGGCATTCATCAGTAAGAGAATAAATCCAGTAGTACTCACTCCTTTGCCATCTACCATATTTACAGGAAACACAGGAGTGAGAAAAGTTGGAAACATAGGCAATTATGTCATCTGAATAATGTGATTGTAGTAAATCCCATAAAACTGTGAATATAGAAGTGAAAGGAGAAACATAAGTATTTATGCCATAATATTCAGCAGTAGTAGTAATTAGCATTTTGATTGCCTTTTTCTTATCAGTTCTGTGAAAGAAATTCATGTGAATAGCAAATAAACAAAAATAGCCCTATGGACTATAGAGAATTCAGTTCAAATGGGTCAGCCATAGTGTTCTAAAATTGCTGTATGATTAACAATATTTGACATGCAGTTTGTTTTCTGTCCGTGCGATTGCAACAACAGTTCCAATTGTAGCCACTTTTTTCTTTTCTTTTCCTTTTTCTTTCTTTCTTTGTTTCTTTCTTTGTTTCTGTTTTTTATACAGAAGACCATCAAATGAATTGTCACAATACTCGAATAATGCAAGACACAGAAAAAGACGATAACAATAATGATGAGTATGATAATTACGATGAACTGGTGGCCAAGTCATTGTTAAATCTTGGCAAAATTGCAGAGGATGCAGCATACAGAGCCAGGACAGAATCAGAAATGAACAGCAATACATCTAATAGTCTGGAAGATGATAGTGACAAAAATGAAAATATCGGTCGAAAAAGTGAGCTGAGTTTAGATTTAGACAGTGATGTTGTTAGGGAAACAGTGGACTCCCTTAAATTATTAGCACAAGGACATGGTGTAGTGCTTTCAGAAAATATTAATGACAGAAATTATGCAGACAATACTTCACAGCAAGACAATAGGAATATGAACTTTGTAATGCTAGGAAAGCCTGTGAACAATGGACTTACAGAAAAAATAGTGGAGGAGAGTGATGAAGAGGTATGTCTCAGCAGTTTGGAGTGCTTAAGGAACCAGTGTTTTGATCTGGCTAGGAAACTCAGTGAGACAAACCCACAGGAAAGAAATCAACAGCAAAACATGAACACTCGTCAGCATGTCAGGCAAGAAGATGACTTCCAAGGAAGAACACCAGACCGGAATTACTCTGATATGATGAACCTAATGAGGCTTGAAGAACAGTTGAGCCCCAGATCTAGGACTTTTTCTAGCTGTGCCAAGGAGGATGGTTGTCACGAAAGAGACGATGATACCACCTCTATTACTTCAGATAGGTCTGAAGAAGTGTTTGATATGACAAAAGGTAACTTAACCCTGCTTGAGAAAGCAATTGCTTTGGAAACAGAGAGAGCAAAAGCCATGAGAGAAAAAATGGCAGTGGAAGCTGGAAGGAGGGATAATATGAGATCATTTGAGGAACAGTCTCCAAGACACCTTTCTGGAGATGACAGGAAGCCTAAACCAAGTGACGGCCATGTCAAAAAGCCATATTATGGTAAAGGTAATATTTCTATATACCGTATGTTATGTCATGAGAAAGTGTGAGCTAACATGTTAAGTTTTTGCATAGATTTCTGAAATGAAGTTATTAATTCCACATAATGGGAACTTTATTAAAATTGTAGTATGACATGATTGTAAAATCGCATCATGCTATGATTATAAAATGAAAGAACTCATTCCGCAGTGTTAGAAATATGTACAGTATATCATTGGCTAAATTAAAAAAGCAACTTCTAAGGGAAACAAAAAAAGAGATCATGTTGAAAGAGGCAAAGATTTTTCTCAAGGTTTTAATATGTTTTATAGTAATAATTAAAAAAGAGAATTCTGTTGCAAACTATATTGAAGAGGGGGGGTTTATGTAGCAGATAGTCAATCAGCTATGAAGTGCATATATTACAGATTGGATTGGGTAGGTGGCATCGTGACTTATAAAATTATCATCAAATGACAGTTATTGATGAAGCCTCTCCTGTCTAAAATGTAGAATGGCCTGATAGAAATTGAACAGTATCAAAATGACCGATAACATAAGATAAGGGCAGTGACTGCACATTAATTATCTTAAGATACTAAGGTAATGGAAAGCATTTGCTATGCAAGGCATGGTGTGGCCTGGGCTGAGATCAATAGCAATTTCTTTCTTACGTGCATTCCACTTCACTGGTTTCATTCCATTGTGGAAACAGTTAAGGTGCTGCCTTGACCATAATTCAATACAAGAGAAACAAAAAAAAAAACCCCAATAAAAACCAAACCAAACAAAAAAAATCACAACAGACTAAAGGTTACCTTTAGAATGCCTTTTAATTTGCAGGATAATCATGGTGATGGTGTGTTTATATTGTGACACCCCTCTTTAACGTGTTTACATCTGTACATGTAGGGCCATGTTGTATTAAGTGTTCAATACCTTCTGAGATTCACTAAACACCCCCGATTCCCATTGACTTTAGTGGAAGTTGAGGACGTGGTATTTCTTGGGAGATGCTAAACAGGGACTAAGTTTATCTTATATTTGTTGCAAAAATATTTGGTTTGCTTTCTACAATTAAAATGGTGGGCATTTTTCTCTTTTTTTATAAATCTCTGTTTTGAAAAAGTAATCTGCCTGTGACATTCATGTAGGCAGACAACATCTTGATCCAAGAAAGTTTTGGTCATTTTTCACAAGTCTTAAACAAAAGTAATGATCAGTCTTTTCGAAAAGCATGTAAATTACTGATGTCAAACACTGCTGCAATGTATTTTAGTGAAGGTTTGTTTGTTCTAACCACAAATATATGGTCTAGTGTCTGCTTTAGTAACTTCGGGTATTTGGGGAAGACAACTTTATTTAGTTAGTGTGTTACTGCATAGCCATGTGGATGTTGTGCTAAATGTTGTTCACATATGACCTATTATGGATGCATTTCCCTGTGAGTATATGTCTCCAAAAACACAGAAAACATGGCAAACAAAAATTAATTTAGAACAGTTTTTAAATTCTGGTATTGTTCAGTCTTTCCAGTCTATATATAGCTGGGAAAACCTTTTTGCATATAGGCCTGCTGTCTCCGAAGAGCCTATATTATTTCTGACAGTGAGAAATGTATGGATATCCTATTTCAGTAAATTCTTTAGCTTCTTTGAACCATCCTATTTCTTGGGAGCTGCAGGCTGAATTGGTAATAGGTCCAAGACTCACCAGGGACTAAATATGTGGGAGTTTGGACCATGAAATTTTGCGGAGTGTATAATTCTTGACCTTTTTAATATAAAAAGAAAAATATTTCCCTTATTTAAAACAAAACATAACAAAACACACACACAAAAAAAAAACCCAACAAAAAAAATCCCAACCAAAAAAAAACCCAACAAAAAAACTTCAACAAAAAAAAACCCCAAACCAAACCCAAACAACAAACCTGTGGGAAACATTCTGGTAGTTGTTGAGAGAAGAAGCTTGAAGTAAGACAGTTGCTTGTATCATTTGTCCTCCAGTCACATGTTATCTTCCAAATAATGCTGGAAGAGATGCCTTCAGAGATATATGGTATAGTTAGGTGGAAGCTTTCTTGGGAGCACAGGTTTGCAGTGAGAACTGCCTCTTGGGTTCAAAGATTACTGAAACAACTATTAAGGGACCACTAACCGATTTCCCCCCTGCCATTTTAAGCTTTCTAAACAGGTTTTCTTCTGAAATTTATGCATTTTGAAACCTTTTAAAGTCCTTTGACACCCTTCACTCAGGAAATACTTCCATTGTGGCAAGGAGTGAGAAAAGGTTGCAGAGTTCAGTAAAACTGCAATATCTCTCCCAAATAGCAGAAGAGGATTTACAGAACAGTATCCATTGTTTTGTAAAAAGTTATGAAAAGTTTACTCAAATGTCTTCCATTAAAAGCAATGGGAAATTGTGCAAGTGCAATTTTATGCAAGTTTTGAAATCATTAAGAGTAGTATACAGCATCTTTTCTGAACTCATTAGACCATAAAGGCTCTAAGGCTCTGATATGTGCTATTACTTTTTGATGTAGACTTGAATGCAGAGCAGGATTTGCTTGATGCTGTAGGATGCAAGTGTCTAGATCCTCGGCTGCTCTAAATTACAATACCTTCACTGACTTTGGTGGAGTTCTAACAATGTCGAGTAGCTAAAGTTCCTCTAGTTTAAAGTCTCTAAAAAGCCATTATGGTCTATTATAATCATCTACATTTTTTGCAGTCCTTGAATATTGTTATATTTACATAATTTATATTTCATTTACATTATCTATTCACTTATCTAATACTTTTACACATCCCAAAGTACTTGACTTGATGAGTTGCTTAGAGTTGTGTATGTATGTAGCTGTGGGCTTGCTGTTCTAGTGGTCTCAGCACAGGCCTATCTGGCAGGAATTCAAATCCCTCCTCTGACATTTGCTCCTTCTGTGGCCTTGGGTTTAACTTCTTGATCTCTTTCTTCAATTTCTTGATGTATGAGATTATGGTCTTACCAGAAGTGTTGTGATAACTGTATAGCACATTGGAGATAGATTTATATGTTTATTTGTTGTTAAAGAGCATGAAACAAAGATCTGTGTTCTACAGTCCATATGCAAGTTAAGTAAAATAAAACCATCATAATTAGGAGTTCTATTTGCAAAATATAAGGTTTAAGTATGATATTATATTTTAAGAATGGGTTTAAAACATGGAGAGTCATTACAAGGAGCTAAAGATTTTCTGTAAAATGAAGCTGTTTTGGAAGAACTTAAAAAGTAAAAGTATATATAAAGCATACCAGAAGGAAATCAGAGAAAGATGAGTACAAAACAGAATGTGAACTCTGGATTTTATTGATTCATGATGAAAAGAACAGGTTGTCCATGAAGTTCCACAAGTACTGAAATTTCCCCCTATTGTGCTGAGGGTTCTGTTTGTTGAAGCTGGGATGGAATTTAATGTAAAAAAGGCTTACTGCAAAACAAGTAGCAAAATCTTATTTTACAGAGATGAAAGCATAAATACTGAAGCAGAGAAATTACAAGAGCAACATAAAATTCTTAAATGAGGATAGTTCAGATTGGGTACTGAAAGGAATGGTGGACTAAAAAAGATGTTGGTGATCTTGAGCCAAAACTGGAGCAGTTTGAATATCCTGAATTTTTACCCTTTAATACTGATATGAAAATCAGCAATAATGTCCGAAACCTGGCAACTGTGGTCAAGATGATAAGATGTAATTTGTATCATGTGCTTGTCTGGAAGAATAGATGTTCTACACATGTTCTGTTAAAAGAAATAAGCAGATAAAGTTATGTGAGAAATTTCTAAATCAGATTAATGACACCAGTATTCCATTACATCATTGGCAGAAAACTTTATTTTGTGGAAAAAATGTCTAGTTAGACTTTTCTTTGATTTGTAGGCAGAAGTACCCACAACATTCTAAAAGGTCATTAACCTTTCAAGCATATGAATATTCAAATGTTACATATGCATGTTGGTAATGGCCCAGATTTACACGCAAGCGATACTTTCAGTAATTCTGATTACAATGTTTACTTCACCATAATTTATTGAAGATCAAGGAATATTTATGTAATTTTACCACTTTGTAAGGAATTTAAAGAAAACAAAAGTAATTTCCTCATTGTGCCTTGGAAAAGGGATTTTTGTGGAGTCATTATGCTGAACAGCTGGGTTTGCTACTCTCAGGACATTGAACGGCTATGACAGTACATTTGCAGACCTTAACACGTGAGGCAAATAAGAATGTAAAGAAGGGAAACTCCAACTAAACAGTTTCCAAATGACCTTTCACCCTTGAGCTAATGCTTGCCAGCAGAACATTGATTGACAATGGTATGGCTTTGCTATAAAAAGGTCATTTTCCAATCACTGTGAATGGATTTTGCCGTGATCATGGGAGCCTGCAGTCTGAGAAGATAACAGGATAAAAGTGACAGAACTGTGATAAGAAGTAGAAGGGTTTTTTTTCCAGTTTTCATAATAACATTTACCAAAGAGTAAATGACATGATTAAATGAACCTTCTTACAGAAATGTGAAAAGACTCATTCACTTGACACATTTGTTGTAAATTATAGATCCCTCAAGAACAGAAAAGAAAGAGAGCAAATGTCCTACCCCTGGGTGTGATGGAACTGGCCATGTAACGGGGCTTTACCCCCATCACCGCAGTTTGTCAGGATGCCCACACAAAGATAGGGTCCCTCCAGAAAGTAAGTTCACATTCTTTCATGGAAACTGGGGATAAAACAACAAAAACTTTTCTAGCATGCTTTTTAAACCTTTTATTTAAAAAATTAATTTCATTTTTCAGTATGGTTTGTCTCAAGTTAGTCAACTGTTCTGTGTTATACTTTTTCCTTTATTCCATCATTTCCATTCTTTACTAACTTTACACTAAAAGAACAACTTTTAAAGCTGTATTCTTTGATTTTTAGAATCCTAGGTTATTTTTAATAGACATATTTAGTCAACAGAGAAAAAGGTTTCCAGAAGATGTGCACTGCTTTTGCTTCTGCGTGCTAATGTCACATCAACTGTCCTTATTGTCTTGTACAGGAATAATTATTCCTGAAAAACTTGCAAGCCCTTTCCGTTGTTATTGTTGTGTCTGAAACATAATTTATATTAAACTAGTGCATATTATAAAAAATAAGAATTTGGCTGTTTACTTAGCTACAGAACTCAGGATTTTGAGCAAACAACCCCTCTCAGTCACATGGGTGGAACTTCCTGCCATGTCAGCAAATTCTGTGCATAGGAAGTTCACCCATATGAGCTCATGGACACCCACCTAAAGGCAGAGTGCTTCTTTTCTGGAAGTCACCTCCTTGTCTGGTGAAATCAGCATAGTTCTGTTGAAGCTAATTACTCTGTGCTGGTTTTCATCAGGACGTGTCTAGCTAAGATCCAATTATCTTTCACACCAGTTTTAAAATGGAGTTGTGGATTCCATTCCATATAGACCTAAAATCCTCACTGTCCATTAGCACTTCTAGACTTAACCTCAACGAATTTGCAACAGCCTTAAGGAAGTGTTGTAAAGATGGTTAGAACTAAAATGGTCCCCAGTTTCCAAAGGAAAGTAGATTCTGATGGACAGGAAAACCGAAGTAGATTAGCACTGCAAGAGTGGCAGACATAACAAGTCTCCTCTTTCCTGGTACAGTGGCTTCTTCCAGAAGTAAAGTAATAAGGAAGTGCTTTAGGAAACTTTGCTGTAGTTTGGTTGGTCTCTGAATACAGTAGAAAAATAAAGTAATTTCTCTGCTTTCCAAGACCCTGTAATTTTCTGAAACACAAATATTTATTCAGTTGCTCAAAGTTCTATCATTTTTTTTCAAATGGTAAATAAAAAGCTCTTTAGAAGACTTTGCAAATCAAAGAAGAATATAGCTTTAAACTGTTTGCATGCTCTTGTACCTACTAAAATGACAAAGGTGAGCTCATCTTTTTTTTTTCCTGTGATGTTGGCCTTGTGAAGCATGTTTCAACAACAGCTTTAAATATTAGGAATTTCAGAGTGAAGCTTTTGCATCTATACACATTTTATCACACTGATGATGGGGTGATGATGATGATGGTTATCTTTTAATGAGTATACATGGTCTAATTCTCAAGTCTCTGAACAGCTTTTATTCAGTTCTTAACTCAGTCAACGTATCTAATGATTTTATTAGATTTTTTTTTTTTTTTTTGAGTGAGAACTAAATACAGGCTTCCAGACCACTTCTTGTGTGAGAAAATGAGAACTTCAAAAGGGCTGGCTAGCCTTTTTCCCATTGAGTGATGTACTGCTATCCAGCTCTGAGACATGGATTCAGATATGCCTCATGTCATAAAAAACTCTTCAGTGTTCCCAAAAAGTTCTTGATAATTTGGCCCTTCATAGCATGAGCTTTATGATTTAGAGGGGTACTGCTCTGAGCAGCCTTGGAGTAAGTTTTCCATCCAGCTTGCAGTGGATGCAGATGTAAATCAGTTTACTTGCTTAAGCTTGTACCACTTATTTCTTTTTTACATTTTTTTTCTGCCATCCCTCAATTTTTAAGTACTTAATTTTGGTTCTTAGTATTTTGAAAAAAAAATATCACATTTGTAGAGAACACAAGTGAAAAATAGAGCATCCATTCTGCTCACTATGTAGATATGAATGATATATCTATGTGGAAGTGAGCAGAACTGGCCCCTAGCTCAATCGGGCTGCCTTATAGTTAGGGTTAAATTCTGTTCAGGGTTGTACTGAGGTGTGTTTCAAATAATTCAATGTTCTACCAGTATAACTTGAGAGCAGATTTTTAGCTCATGAGTTTGATACTGCGTTTATAAAGCTATGTATTAAGAATACATACATTTCCTGAAAGAGTTTTCCAGTCTGTAATTTTGTTTTTGTATGGTTGCTAGCTCCCTCTTTACTGTTGAGCTGATCTTTTCTCAGTGGTTTTGTATGAAGAAGATGTTGGGCGTCTTCTGCTTCACTGTTGCACCAGAGATGCATTTGTTTATAGGTTCTGTAACCTCCATAACTTTCACTGTTGCCCTGTGTTAATGAGCATAGGGTCACAATACTTAGTTTCCTCATCAGGCTTTATTGGCTATGTGTGTCACGTGTATTTTGAGGAATGCTGGTTGTTAATGAATCCTGCTTTGTTTTAAAATGGTTTCATATATACTGGGATTTGATTTTTTTTTCTTGTTTTCATACTCTGCTGTTTTCTCTTACTCTCCTTGTCAAGTTCTTGCCATGCATGAAAATGTTCTTAAGTGTCCTACACCAGGCTGCACAGGCCGGGGCCACGTAAATAGCAACAGGAATTCCCACCGAAGGTAAGGATGCCGTCGCTGGACACCAATCTAGAGGGAACAGTGCCTCCCAACTGCAGCCCTTCTAGCAGTCCATTGGTGGGGGGGAGTGAGTGTGTGTCGTTGTTCTGTTCTGAGGATTGACAGATGGTGCTTCGTGTGCTTTATCCATTTTAAGGAGTAACATTTATTCATGTAATTTCTGAGGAGAACGAGTGTGTTTGCTGGAGTATGGATGAATTGATCCACGGAAGACATTTTAAGCATCCTTAGCTTTTTGAGTGGACTTTTTTTTTCTTTTTGTTTTGATATTTGCTGAACAGCAGTTATGCAAAACAAGTGGTATGACTGCTCATGGGTGTGTTGCAGGGAGAAAGAAGATTTTTTTCAGCATCGTCAGGACTAGGACAGAGTTCTTGTTCTCACACTTCACTCTCCTCGGAGATTTTTTTCTAGTGCATGAAAAAAACCCACTCTAATCCTAAATTATTGGGGTTTTTTTTAATACACAAGAAGCAGCATTTTAAATACACAGCTGTTAGCTTTCTTACTGACCACAGTCTTAACCCATAAGTACTTATTCAGCTAAAATTGAATGAGAATCTTGGCTGTTTAAGAAACATTAAGAACATGTCTCATTACATTTAAAAATGAAAAGGCAGAAATAATAGAAGTTAGTATTCTAGTAAAAAAAAAAGATCAAGGAAAAAAGCAACTTTTCCATAGCTTCCTAAGATTAGTAATAGATTCTTAGAGAAGAGATGCTACTGCAAATTAAATTCCGTCAAACAAATTTTGAAAACATCACTTTAGTGTTCTGCATGTCACAATTTTCCCACAGAAAAAGAATAAAATCTTGCCTATTCCTTTATAATTTTAAAAAGCCAGAAAATTTAAGAGGATAAGAGGGTAAAAGGAACTGTGCAATGTTCCTGTTATTGAATTCCTTTTTCCTGTTAATTGTAGCATGAAGGCTTAAGGGAGTACAGGCACTGGACATTCAGTCTTACCAAGCCCCTCATATCAGCTGCATTTCCCCCAGAAGACTCTTGTGGGTACCAGCCTGCCTGCAATAAGCTCTGCTATCCCTTCTCTGCAGTGATGCTGCCAGTAGATGCAGCAGAAACCTCTGAGAAGGCTTTATGGGAATTACTGCTGCTTGAAGCAGCATTCACTTCTGGCTGAATATCCACTAGAATACTTGAGGTGTCTGAGAAAGAGCATGTCAGTGGAGTGCAGCTGCCCCCTGGCAGGGCTCCAGAGCTGCACAGAGCTCCCTCACCCTCTGCAGAACTAGGGCAGTGAGGGCGGGCAGGGGGGAGCACTCTGCAGTCTGTGCTCACCTCTTTCTGCAGCTTTTGGGGCATTTTTCTCTACTTCACTTTTTTTTTCTTTTTTTTCCCACTTATTTCCTGTAAAGAAGGGAACATCTGGGAATGCTCTGATTTGCCTTTCGCTTTAATTTCTATTCCTGTGGAGAGCACAGAGAGCTTCGGTCACATAAGCATGCAATAGACTATGACAAGGAAAGGAACTCCTCCATTGTCAGGTCACAGTGTTTTACAGCTTCACTAAGAGCACCATCTGCTGGCATCAATATATTTATTTTTCTCAGTTCTAAATCTTCCATAAGAATCAGGCTTATTATTGCCACTTCAATAATAGTTCAGCATTAGCAAATTTAATTGAATTTCCAGTGCAGACATGCTTTTCATTTTACATCATCTACTATTAGAAAGAATACTTTAGTGGCTGAAATTCATGAACAAACACTAACATTTGACATGTAGATTTAGCAACCCAAGGCAAAATTTTGCATCCATTTATATGCCTAGCAAAAAAGATTGGAGTTAATGGAGCTGAATGAGGTATGAAGGAGCACAAGATTAGGCCTATATGGTGTTTTCATTTAATTGTCTTCAGGAGCCATTTGATTGGCAACATTTTTAGATGCATAAAGGTCACAAGTCTGCTAGCAGAGCTGCACAGTAGATTCCAGTTTATACTCTCCTCTCCTACTGGTATGTTCCCTGGCTGACATCCATGAATAATCTACCCATGTACTGTGAGAGAAGAAGAGCAGATATAAGATTTATCATGCAACTTTGAAAGCAGAAGAAAAGAAGTCTATTCTAAAGAAAATAGACATGATCAAAACATTTTGGAAACCCTTTTCCTTCAGATTCTTCCTGATGCTGGCTAAGGAGGAGAAGGAGTAATTGGATCAGTGCTATAATGTGAAACTATGCAGGACAAGACAATTAAATTTCCTTTCTGTAATTGCAGCCTCTCTGGATGTCCTATTGCTGCAGCAGAGAAACTGGCTAAAGCTCAAGAGAAGCATCAGAACTGTGATGTGTCAAAATCAAACCAGGCATCAGATCGGGTTTTAAGGTATTAGAAATCACTATAATACTTATTCTTATGCAGAATTCATCACACATTCACCTAATCTGAGAATTTATATTTATATACATTGTATATACATATATATCTCCTTTAAAGAAGAGTTAGAATTAGGGCTTCTGGATCCAGTTCTCACAGTGTATTTTTCACGCTCAGTTTTCATGGGGGAGGGTTGGTAATTATTTTGGCAAATACATGTAAAGCTGAAAAGCTCATTTTTGTCTTAGGCATTGTTTGGTGTAAAGATGACTGCTGGAGTGCAAAGTCTAAGAACAGTGTGAAAAAAGTTGGTATCTTTTGGGAATAAACTAATATTTACCGGTAAGTCTTGGTTTTTTCAGCAGGCTTTTACTAGTAAATATCAGTTTAAATTAAACCAGAAGCCCTATCTGCATTACCAAACTGGTAAACTTTTGGCAGGACACTTGGGAAAGTACCAGGTATAGCTTAGATTCCAAAATAACATCAGGCTTAGTTCTTTGTCTCTGTTCCCCCCATTCTTTGCCAGGAAGGACAGAGAGAAGAAAAAGAGACTTGTCTAAATTTTCATATGGAAGGGACCTTTAACCAATTTTATATGATTATACACCTTTCCTTCATCCATGTAGGATTCTGCATTTATCTGAAGTTGCATCCAGCTTTGTGCTATTGTCTCCTCTTTTGAGATATGTGGGTGGAAAAAATATTATTTCTAAGGAGCTGAAGTGTGAAGGATGCATGTAAAGCAATCAAACTTCTGCATGATTGTACCAGCCTTATGCTGATGATGCCCCAAAAGCTGCAGAATTTCTCCATGGATACTGCAATATCTGTGGGCTGGGATAGGTACATCCCTCCCAGCTGCCACAAAGAGCGTGGAGGAAGTGCTGCAGCTTTAGTTCCCAGAATTTCCTACTTATCCCATAGTTCTCAGTCTTTAGCTGTCTTCTAGATTTAAGAACTGATTGGACTGCTTAAAGTTTTCTACCGTATTATCAACACCATTCTTTGAATATTCTCTTAGAAGTTCATCTAATCTTGATGGTCTTTTCAAAAACCAGCATTTCCATGGAGCTGGGAACATAGAATTATGGTTCACATCTACAGAAGATTTTTCATCATTCCTGTTGACTATGCTCTTCTTCCGCAGATTTGTTTTTATCTTAACTGCCCCTAATTCAGTTTGCACAGCTTGGCATACAACATCCCACAGAGGTTTCTTAGACAAGAGTTCTTCAAATCCCATTAGTAAAAAAACTCCACTCTTTGAGGGAATAAAACAGTTTCTCACTTGATGGAAAAAGACAGATCAAAAATGCAGTGGCTTTTACCACCGCTCATTACAGAAAAGTCACTGAAGTCAGTTGCCACAGAAGGCAACTGCTCAAAAGCAGCATCCAGTTTGCTGGCAAACTCCCTAGGATTGTTCTGCAATCTTAACTTCACTTGTGAGCTGCCTTGTGTTTCAGGTTTTATAGGCAACTCAGATAATTCTTTCATCTTGTCTCTTGCTTCCTTTTTACCTTTAAGTCATTGAAGTATTTAAGATGAACTTGGCAGCTATTTATAATATTTGTGTGCAGGCAATTGATGGGCAGACAGAGATGTTTTAAGAGTAAATCTTGAGTATTTCTCTTCATCCCAGTTTCCATCCCACCTGCATTTGAAAGTTCTTGCTTAAAAAGAAATCAAATTCATAGGACTTCTTTTCAACTGAAATTTTGGATTTGCACCAAATGTTCAGGATCTGAATTGCAGGTTTTTGGTTAAATATAGATTATCTTGAAACAGGATCAAACTATTATTCATATCAGCTCATTGTATAAATAAGCCCACTGTATTTTGTGAGGAAGAAGTGTCTAAAGGAATAAGCATACATAAATCAAAGGGAATAGTATGACTAATATGATTTTTGGGTGATCTTTACATAAATATCTTGAATAAATTTTATGATAATAAATTCATTCAGAAAAACATGATATAATATTTAAAACCTGTTTCTTACTATTGAGCACATTTCACTTTGTTAGTCAACATGATGATACTTCTGATCTCAACTGAAGTTATGTTCCTATGATTGTTCTTTCCATTTCCTCTGGTTATAAATGCAGCAAAGAAAAAAAAAGAAGAAAAAAGAAGAAAAATGAAAAAAAGATATATGCTTCTTTATTCCAGCAGAAGCACCTCAGCTGTTCATCATCTTCACCTCCTGCTACATGCAGCAGGTAGACATGCAGCATTGTGCAGCAGTTGCTTCCTATGACCCAGTCATGTATCTCTTTCTTATATAGGTAGGATTTGCAGGATCTGCCTTCGTTTGCCTGCTTTGAGCTGATGACTTCTGTGCCCACATGCAGAAGATGGTGTGACAGTGGAGTTCTCTGCAGCTCTCTTTCACTGGGCTTTCACAAGTTGCTCAAATGACAGAATAACATCAATCAGGGCTTCTTCTGACTGTCCTTCCTCATCCTAAATGAAAGAGATATTTAACTGAAACAGTTTTACTTTGTATTCATGCTCAGGACCTTCCTTGAGGTGTGCATCTGTGTGTCAGGAATTGCAGCTCCTGCCAGAACCTTGCATTTAAGGATGAGTAGGACCTGCAAGGCAGCAGCTCAAAGTCAACAGGGCTTCTGAGACTCTTCTCAAGATGAATATGGATTTGTATATTGAAGGATGAAACAGGAATAGTTGCATTTGAAAGCACAGAGGAAAACAGCATACAACTCTGTTGGAAGAAATATGGAGGAAACTCCATAAATTAGGTGGAGCTTCCCAATGTGCTTTTTCTTTTTGATATCTTAAGAATTCATCCAAACTTCTTCTGTCAGTCTGCTTGCCCCTCTTTAATTCACTTCCCAAAAGAAAAAAAAAATGCTTTGTGGTGCAATTACAAGGGGAAAGGGAAATTCTGAAGTATTTTAAAACAGAACTTTAAAATACTTTTAGCTGCAGGATACATTTAGTGGCATTAGAATTAATTTTGTCTAGGCTTTGTTCAAGGAAATAAATATTGTTTGTCTGCTGAAAATAACCAAACTAAGGAAATGCAATAATATATTGCTGTCTCTTGAGTACAAGAAATAACTAAGATTTTCTAATCTGAACTATAAATTATGCACAAACATAGTAAACTGAACTGCATCTAACAAACTGTACATATCTTTAATTTCTAGGCCCATGTGCTTTGTTAAGCAATTGGAGATCCCTCAGTATGGCTACAGAAACAATGTCCCCACCACCACACCCCGCTCCAACTTGGCCAAGGAACTAGAGAAATACTCTAAGACTTCGTTTGAATATAACAGTTATGACAACCATGCCTATGGCAAGAGAGCCATAGCTCCCAAGGTGCAATCCAGGGATATATCCCCCAAAGGATATGATGGTAGGAGGTGCACACTCTTATACATGAGAGACAAGTTTGCAGTTAATCATGTTGTTGTATATGTAAACATCATACAAATAAGACATGTTTTCATGTTCATACAGTATTATGAGGAATGCTATCATATGTAAGTTATTTTAAAGGCCTTTTAAAATAAATGTTTTTATACGGTGCTTGCTTCAGGATTGTTGCACTGGCAAAAGACATCTCCAGCTATTAAGCTCCTGGGATGTATTGAGATGGCAATAAAAGCTAAGTAATAGAGATAATCCTTATGTTACTGTCTGGGAGACCTGGCCTCAAGGGTCACATTAGGATTCTCATCTCCAAGCAGCAGTTCAGATAACCCAGAAAGATAACATACTTGCTTTGTGGGGATGTGGAAGTAGAAAACCTGAGCCTCATCGTGCTTCAGATATCATACTTACATACTCAAAGAGGCATTTTTGCTTATTTTGGCCTCACAAATACACTGGTTGAATTCTACATAGTTAAAGAGGCATTTTTGCTTATTTTGTCCTCACAAATACACTGGTTGAATTCTCTGGAAAACCTAACATATTTAAACTGTTCAGGAGAAGCCTGATACTACATTCAGTTCAGGAGAAGAGAAGGGATGGAATCAGTCAGGCAAGAGGCTTTTTATTAGGGGAAAAAAATGAACTACAGGATAAAGAAAGGTTGTAGCTTTTGAAGACACCAGGAATTTTTCAGAACAATACATTTATATATGCATATACTAAACCATACTTTTTTTTTCTTTTTGAGTGCTAGCAGGTTGGGTTTTTTTGTTAAAATATGTGATACTACTCAGTGACTACTATAAGAAATATCAGGCAGGTGTCCGATTTTTTGTTTAAGAAAACAGAAAGAAACAAACTATACAGAGCAATTTATACTATTGCCTGAACACAGACTGACATTTAAAAGTAGTTAAGTAAACAAATAGAAAATTACTATGGCTCTTGCCTTCATATGTCTTATATATTGGATATTTTCCTTTCTCATAGAATTAACAGACATATTCTTGCACTATAGCACAAAGGAAGAGGGTTGTGAAAGGAAACTTATTTTTGGTAAAAGACCTCTTTTTTTCCTCATACCTCCATCTTATTTGTCTTTATCAGAATAAGGGCTTGAACAGCATTAAAAGTAAAGCACTAACTGTAACTGTGGTTAGGAAGAATATGAGTATACATTAGTATAAAGTAAATTAGGTATTAAATATTGCATATGTATTCTGTCTACTCCTGCAGAAAGGAAAGCATCACAGTACTGCTGGGGTTCCTGTGAAAAAGCTTATTTTCAGATCAAATTACTGATGCACAAGCAATGGATACATATTTTTCTCATTTAAGTCCCCTTTTTCAATAAATGATGACAAACTTCCCTTTTTCTCCCAAACCACAAGAATTTGAAAATACGCGTAACATTAAGCACAAGTTTACAGTGGCCTTAAATAATAAAAGGCTGCGTTGATGCAGGTCACTGTCTTTATGCACACCTATCTTCCTTTGATATAAATAGGAGTTTTTCCTGGCTATAGGACTGGGACTAGGTGGCTTCACTGCTCAGTGATGTGAGCCAGAGGGGACTGAGGGACCCTGCATCCCTGTGATTCATGCTGCTGTAGCATGCGCTGGGAGCAGCGGAAGCCCGTTAGCGCTGGAGCGGGTTGGCTGCCAGCAAAGGCTGCTCTACAGCTTTGGTCCACACTCCTGGCTGTGCTGGACACAGTGCACACCACACCTGGTTCCAAGGGATGTGTGTGCTGTTTGGCCAGATGGACCTGCCAACATGGTCCCAGAGGTGGGGCCTGATTTGAGTTCGTCTTTTCCCTGTTAGTGATTTTGATGAAACCTCTAGTATTCACATCTCTGAAATTTCAGAAGTACTTCAACATATTTGGCTTAAATTGGCTCAGGAAAATCAGTTGAATTCTTAGAATGATGAAGTGAAGTCCTGGGCACACTGAAATTGTTAAAACATTTTGCCACTGAATCTCCATGAAACAAGGATTTTGCTGACAGTTATTGTAAATAACTGAATATGAAAGAGATTTCAGGAAGAGACTCTTCACTTAAAAGAGGCCCCTCAAAAAACGCCACAGTATTTCTAGATGGTTTTATATTTGTATATAAAAAAATTAATGATTGCTACTAAAGACTTTATGGCGGTCCACAGAGCACACCTATTATGTATGTCAGTAAAGCATGTTTATATAAAATCAGATTCAGTTCTGAAAAGTCATCCTGAAAAACTCAAAAGTACATCTAAGGTTTTGGGGGGAATGTGCAGGTAAACAGTGCTTTAGTTCTGCCTGTATGAGAGAAGTAGTCTTAAGGATATGAAAAATCAATAGCTTCACATGTAAATTCTTTTTTAACTGTCAGCTACTATGGTATTTTCATCATCAGAGAAAGGAATTATATCAGTAAGTGTAGAGCTGGGAGTGGCACGAACATAAATAGCACCTTTGAATTGTTTCCTTGATATTTTTTTACAGTAAAGTTTACTAAAAAACAAACAGAAAATGTATACTTTGGATTGTTGGGTAGAGTGATCTAGTAATTCTTGAGAAATTTTTTTTGTTTTTCCTTTGAAACCAATTGCATAGTGTATTGGATGCTGGCATTATGGTACACAGCAGTAAAGACAGGCAAAGCTGGACACAGCAGGCAGTGGTGATGGCAACACTTTCAGTTGCTTAGGTGATGGCAGAAATTGTTTTCATCCCACCAATAGGTTGGGTCATACTATCAAAACACTGGAAAAATGTTATGAGTGGGATTCATCTGACCATGTTCAGAGTTTTGTAATGTTAGCACCGACAGCTGAGTTTGGCGCCCCTTTCAGATTCAAGAAGGGTAGATGCTTCTCTGATTTAGTTAATTTTTTCCTGAAGTGCTTGTTTAAAACTGGTCAGGTGAATTATGGCTTGAAAGTTCCTATTTTCGTCCACTGCCTGTATAGGAAGCCTATAATGACTAGGTCAGGTACCCGAAACTAGGTGAGATGAATCTTTTATTGTACAAGTCAGAAAAAGTGTTGAAACTGTAATTAATTTACTAAAACATTCAGTATTTAGACTATACTGGGGATGAAGGTGCCTGGGCAGAACTGAATTCCAGTCCAGGTACCTTCGTTTTGTCTTTTTCATGTTTGGGATCTCTCCCACTCCCCCGTTGTTAATGCCTTTAGACTTTGAGAATGCCTTTAGACTTTAGAGAAGCCTTTAGACTTTGAGAGGTTCTTTGTAATCAGCCCATGGGCATAATCTGATGGAGGCTCAGTTTGGGTATGCAGCTGGTTAGGCCTGTGTCTGTTTTTAACAGGGAAGGTGTTCTTCACATTTGCTTTCACTCTGGATTACAAAGCACAGATGGACTGCAGAGCTTGGTAAACCTGGTGCCATAGGGGTGGGCATTTTATCAAGCAGAACTACCTGGTATTGAAATAATGCAGCTTTCCCTTCATTAGTGAAATGATTGATTTTATTCATTATAAATCGATGATCTTTGTTTCTCTGAAAAGATTCTGTGAAATGAACAATCTGGGTTATGTGACTCATCTTCAAATGTACAGCTGCAGTAAAGTTAAATAACCATGGCCATTTCTCTCCAAGTAAGTTTTGCTTAAATTATTGGTAACCTGAAAGCTAATAATTGCGTAGCATGTTTATAGCACTTTACATCTTCAAAGTGTTTTGCAAGTGAATCACAACACAACTAAATTTTAGAAGCAACTTTCTGTTTGTAGAGAAAATGAATTCAAGGGATAATGTAGTTTGACCAAGGCCACAGAGGAGTCCATATCAGAGCCTGCATGAGTTTCTGGTGGTTAGTCCTATGTATAAAAGCTGCCTCTTTCCCTCCCTCTCTTTAGCACACATTCTCATATACATATATATATATATATATAAAATTTCACATGTAATATGTCTCTTATGTCTGTCTAAATGTGACCTGCTATAACAGGACTAAAATTTTTTGAAAACAACTAAAGTCGTATTTGTTCCTATGATTTTCGAATGATAGCTCAAATTTGGCAAGTTCAGTGGTACAGAGTGTTTGCTGTGTTAACATAACACAGTAAAAACTGTTATTCAATTGCTTCCTTAAGTATAGGAAAATTCTTGCATGTCTTGGATACTGTAACAAAGTAACAATGGATAAATGCTGAATTTTTAATGACCACCACTGACTACTATATTAATAATGAAACTCTTGAGGAACAGTTCACAAATTTATTATTAGTGGATAGCCTGCTAGTGTAGTGCTACTATGTGTTCAAAACAAAAAAAAAAAAAAAGTGATGAATGTTTAGCATTCACTTCACTTAAAAAAAATCACACCCTGTGCATTATGTGGCTTTCCTGAGAAAACTCCATCTGTTTTGATTTAAGTAAAACACTATTTCCTTTGCAGTAAAAATAATGCCATGATTTTTTTCAGTTCTTTAGAGAAAGGAAGATGACATAAGCTCTAGCAGAGACATTTTGCTTTCAGATTCTTCTTTTGAACCCTGTCTGCCTACCAAAGCAGCCCATGGTTCACAAATGGGCTGTGCTCATGGGAGCAGATTATTATATGTATGTCTGTTCAGACAAATACAAGAGAAGAGCCTGGCATTTAAATGGAGCCCATCATGGAAGAGCTCTGTCTAGGGCCTGACCTTTTTTGTATAGCTCTCTAATCAGCATGCTAGTTGGTTATTGTTACACTGTGCTATAAGGTATGATCTCTGCAGTATACATTTCCATCTTAAGGGGAAGTAGTTGCTGTAATATGCATGGATGTATCCTCTTGACTTTGACTTTTATTTTTTTTTCTGAAAATACATAAACTTCTACATTTGGGAGACAAGCTCACACTTTCTTGCATTTTTACAAACACTCTTAAAACAGCTCATCTGGGAAGAGGGTTGGGGAAATAAGTGGGCTAATAGGGCTGCTTGCCCTTACTGCTGTAATACCTTTGGCTGCAAGGAGCATTACTTAAAAGCAGCAGCAGTGCTGCCTTGTGTTTAGACAGGCTGGATGTGAGCACTGTCAGTGCTTTGGCTCTTCTGTGACCACCTGTGGCTTGTGTCAGTCAGATGGCAGCTGGGCATCACTGCAGTGGGAGCAGGGAGGGGTATTTCTGGTCCTTATCGGTTTTGTGAAGAGTTGTAGGTGCTCAGGTTGTTTAAAGGGGGAGGGGAGGATTTTTCACTTGTTCCTATTGTTGCCATTTAAACAGCCATTGCTTCTGCCTTTGTGCAAGTCATGGTAAAACTAACACATGACCACCACCTTTTTTCTCCTATCGTGCTCCTGTCTTTGGGATGGCCAGTGCCATACTTGCCTGTGGTGTAGGAGGAAATTAAGCTTTTAGGAAGCATGAGGTGTTTGAGGAAATATGGGTGGTACTGTGGCCCAGAGGCCAAGCTCGTCAGCCTTGAAGTGGGTTTGATCTCCAGTAACTCTGGGGAGTTCTAGGCCTTAAACTAACAGTTCCTCATGTAAATAGGAAAAGGTCCCATAGTGTTACATTGCCTGTCATTAATAAAAATGAATGAGCTGAGCAGATTGTACCTTTTGTCTGACTATATATGTGGGGTAAAAGCAGTGTTTCTGTGTTTTTATTGTTTTATAAATCCAGCCTGTTTGTCAGAACAATTCATGATCATGTCATGCAGATTTTTTACAGGAGGTTATTTCATATGGTCTCACACATGTAGCATATAAAACTCACAGACAGAAATCAAGAAATACAGCCATCATTCTTATTGCGGGCTTTTTTTTTTTGGCATTGGTTACTGTTCCTCATTATAAATTTCACCTCCAGCAGTTTGTTTTCCTCTTCACTTATGCAGAATGCTCCTTCTTTTGAGTCATCCTTGTCATATTTCTTCCCACAGCTAAACGCTACTGTAAGAATTCAAGTCCAACCAGCAGCACAACAAGCAGTTATGCCCCTAGCAGCAGCAGCAATATGAGTTGTGGTGGAGGCAGCAGTGCCAGCAGTACCTGCAGCAAGAGCAGCTTTGACTATACTCATGACATGGAGGCAGCACACATGGCTGCTACTGCTATTCTGAATCTCTCCACCCGCTGCAGGGAGATGCCTCAGAACCTCTCCACTAAGCCTCAGGATCTCTGTGCAAGGGTAAAAATTAGTAAATCTGTTTGTTGATGAAGATTTTTCTTAACTGTACTTGCTCTGTGACCCTGATTGAGAGAAAAGCTTTAATACATCTCGCCTTTTTTTCCCCTCAAAATTAACATAATCTGGTGGCTGTGCTAAAGGAGGGAGGAAAAATACCAAAAGAAAGATACAAATTGCTCACAAGTATCACAGGAAATCATGATGGTTTTATAAACTAATGATACCAATACCATGTACTCCTTTTTTAAATTTGTCTCTTACTATAATTATAAAAGATGTTTGGATTGCTCAAGTGGTACTAATTTCACTGCTGTTTGGGTATTGATTTTTTTTGAAAGTCTGGTTCATACATTTGGCAAAAGGATTAAGATTTAACTCTGCATTTTCATTTAACAGTCACAAATGGGACCTAAGCTTGTAAGATTCAGTGCAGAGAAATCTGTGGTGCTGTATGTTATAATTTCTTGCCTGTCTGTGATACCAGAGTTCTTAAGTCAATGCATAATATATTTGAAATGCACAAATCCTTCAGTATAGGTGACTTAAAAAGTGCATAACAGTCTTGCAGAGTGACTCCTGTACTGTGTATTCATACAGCCTCAGTATATTAAAAAATGGCCATCACAGATACAAATAAAAGCTTTTGTCATTAAGATTTCTGTATTAAGAAAAAATAGTGCACTATTAACATTCGTTAAAGATTTAGGAGATTTCATTTTTAACTTTAAAGTTTTTGCTCTGATAGCTGTTCAAAAATGAGTATTTAACATGCACAAGCAAACAGTACAGCGTTGCCTACAGGAGACCACTAGATGGCTGAGCAGACAGATGCAGTGCAGAGGAAACGTTTTTATTCTGCTTGAAGAGAGATTTTGAGCTGGCAGACATGTTCTGTTCTTCTCCTATAGACAAAGGTTTGCTTTCCCTTTCTGTGCAAACCACCTCATGCTATGATCATTCATTACACACTAAACCTGTAGCAGTATTAGTAATATTGATGCTCCAAGCCAGAATGGACTTTGTTTTCAAATGATGCTTTTTAAATTAATTGATTTAATACGGTTCAAGAGGGAAATCTCTTTCTCTCATGTAAATAAATGCAGTTCTTCTCTATTCATTATGATGGGAGAAGTTGGAATACAATGCTGAAAATCTTCTGTGTCTAAGCCAGAAAGGGCCTCTTTCCTAATGTGTCACTATATTGCAGCTGAAGGAATGAGTCTGAGGAGATCAGCAAATACTTTCTAAATTAAATTAGCCAGATAGCAGCAATTAGATATAAGCTCTAACAAAAGGCAGTAATTCAGAAAGAGAGATTTGCATTTGCAGTGGTTTCCTGCAGCTCTGTTGTTACTCAAGAGGAAAGAAACTCACCCGACATACAAGGAGTCAGTCAGATTCGCATTCATTTTGAAACCAAATTTCTCATGGAACACTTCATTTTTGGAAAGATGAGGGATTCTCGATGGGCCTTTTTATGTTATCTGTCCTCAGTTTTTTAATTTTGTGTTCATTTTAAGATATCTTATTTCTCTTTATCTAATATAATAGTCAACATTTGTTTGTTTCTGCAAAAGAGCCCATACTCATCCCATTTTTCACAGTAGCAGTTGTCACAGAAATTGGAACAAATTATTATCAGAATAGATACATGAATTGTTAATATGTGTTCCTCTGCAGGGAAGGAGCTGTGAAACTTAAATGCATTTCCTCACTGACAAATGGTTTCCAAAAGGACTTCTTTTGGTACCATACCTCACTGTTTAATTTTCTGACATTATTCAAGCACTGACTGCTAATGTAAAAGAAAAAAAGAAACAAAGATTATTTGATGTTAGCTGTTTTTTGTTTCTCTAATCACCCAGATGCATGCCATGATTGAAAACAAGAATTATGCAGATGTTACCTCACAGGTTACTTCACCTGTCACAGAATAAATCAAGAACATAAAGACAATGGCAAGAAAGTACCTTTGGAGCTTTCTCCTTTATATATCAGATTTTGCACCAATGTGCTGGGTAGCAAGAGGGGTACTGAAGACTCTCCCCTTTCCCCCCAAACATCAAATTAGCCATTCAGGAAGAAATCTACTTTAACAGCATTAATGTTGTATAACAGCATCATGCTATGTGTAGGAGGGGGCTCAATGCTTACAATCTATACAGGAATGGAAAAGCATTTTATCATTCTGCTAGGCAATCAGATTGAAGAAGAGGTAGCAGTTTGCCAGTGTGAAGCTGAATTAACAATATTTTTCTTATTTTGACAGAATCCTGATATGGAAGTCGATGAAAATGGGACGTTGGATCTGAGCATGAACAAGCAGAGGCAGCGAGATGGCTGCTGCACCATTTTGACCCCACTGGAGCCAATGTCCCCACAGCGACAAGCCGTGATGAACAACCGCTGTTACCAACTGAATGAGGGTGACTGCTGGGACTTGCCAGTGGACTACACTAAAATGAAGCCAAGTAGGATAGATGAAGATGATTCCAAAGAAATTAATGTATGTCTTTTTCATCTATATAGTTCTTGTTGCAGTCTAATTTTGGTAATTCATTAATTTTCTGGAATTTGGAGGGAAATAGGAAGCAAAATTAGTATGTGACAAAACTGGTGGTTTTCTACAAAAAGGACTTTTTGGTGGTTAATCTTTAGGACTATATCATGCTGGCACACATCTGATCTGTGACTAAGTTCCATAAGACAACATTTGAACCATGAATGTGAATCATGTTTTCTAACAGCATCATCTTGTTAACAAATATTTTCTGCAGTAAAGATGTTTTGCTATATCCAGATTATGTTACTCTGTATAAGCAATTTGACATAACCGTGCAATACTGGGATAATCAGCTCTGAAGACAAGATATTCTCCTGAATTTGAAAACCATAAATTATGTGCTATTTGAAAGCCTGTATTTACTTAGAAATCAAATTAAACAAAGCAGCAGAGTATAATGTAAGCTTTCAACTATTTCAACTAATCTTCTAGATTACTTATATGCTCTTGATAGCTCTGTGTTAGGGCCTGCATTAATTAAATACTTTTTCTCAAAAATACAAAGAAGGGATACAAGAAATCAGTGTTACTTTTCTACTTATAATACCAAGACAGCAGCAAAACCCTTTAAACAGAAGAGGCAAATAAAAGAAATATGTCAGTGAATTTTTATTGCTTTTCAGAATAGACAGGACACTGAAGAGGTCTGCTGACAAGGTTCAGTGATGCTGCTTTCTTCTGTCAGGTTTTAACCCTTATCCATTGTGCAGCTTAAAATCCTGCACTCAATTCAATTTACTTGTCTGAGGACTTCTAGTTGGTTTATAGCTAAAAATTAAGCTAATAATTTCTGTTTAGCACATCTCTTGCCAATTTTAATTAAACCATAAAACAATTCTCAGTGTCTTTGAAATCTACAACGACGTGGCATTTTCACCAGGTAGCCTGAATGCAATCTAGCTTTGGTGGTACAGTTTTGCTAATAATGGCAGGAAATCTGTCACTATCAAGGAAATGTGAGGTAAAGCAGCATGTTTTCTCAAAGAACTCCCTACTTCTACTATGTTGTTTATAGCACCATCTGCAGGAATCCCTGAATCCCTGCATTCAGCCACTGCATTCCTGAAATAGATCGGTTTGAATTTCTGAACATCACTAAAGTTAATTACAAATTATATCATTCTGTCTTGCCAGACAGATCATTGATATTCATCCCGGACTGAGATTCTGTGTGCAGATGTTAAGATTGCTTCTCTTTCATCTTTGAGGTCTTCTGAATCCTTAAAAATGCTATTTAAAACGGCTTTTTGATGCATAAGATACTGCATTTAGTAATCTTTTTTGCCTTTCCTCTGTTGTGGGAAAGAGGGAAGAGACCTGAGTCTTTAGAGAAAAATAATATGACAGCTACAAAAAAAGCCAGATTTTTTCCTTTTTATTTTTCTAATTAAATAAATTATATATTTCACATATTGCGAAGTCTTCATCAAAATATTCAAATATTACTCAAAAGTTTAGTACGTGAAAGAAAATAATTTCATTAATTTTCTGTCAGAATAGGATAAGAAGGAGATACCATCTGATGACTCTGCTTTGCATTATTTTGTGTAAGTTGTGACCTTCTCTAGCTGAAATTAATATGTATATATTTGCCTGTAGCCGGAAGATTTGGATCCTTTCCAAGAGGCACTTGAAGAAAGAAGGTATCCTGGTGAAGTTACAATCCCAAGTCCTAAACCCAAATACCCTCAATGCAAAGAGAGCAAAAAGGATTTAATAACGTAAGCATAATGTGAGGTGAAATTATTTATCTCCTTTTAACTTTTTCTCTCTTTGTCTTCTTTTAAACCAACGAATACATATACGCCTTGCAGTATGAGCATGCAACATTTGCAGCATATAAATGTTTCAAACTGCCAGTTAAGTAAAGTGATAAGCTAATGTGTATTTGCTTGTTCTTAATGATGCTATATTGTATGGAGACGCCATTTTCATTTAAACCTGTTCATTTTGCAGCTTTTCGATTAGGATGCTTAAAACCCCTTGCAGTCATTGCAGCTAAACTGGAAACAATGAAACTTTTAAAAGTTTTTTTTAAACATACTTACTATTTTGGCTGTTTTTGTTTTTGTTTGGTGGCAGATGTCCAACACCAGGGTGTGATGGGAGTGGTCATGTGACTGGTAATTACGCCTCACATAGAAGGTGTGACTTCATTTTTTTCATGGTGGATTCTGTCTTTTCAATTTATTGTTTTCAGCTTACCTCAACAATGCTGTCAAAGTAAAACGTTGAACTATGTGTTAACCCTTTGAGTAATATATGTTGATCTTAAAAGCATGCTAATTTGTGTGTTGTATAAACGTCTTTTATTTTTAAATAGATTACTAAAATTTCCAAACTATTCCTTAAGCATTTAAGTAGTTAACCCAGGAATCTCCAATATTTTTGTTATATTTTTCTAGTTCATAGAGAAACAAACAAACAAACAAGAACATTTACAGTATGTAATTTTGGAAGTAATATTGATAACTAAATATATTCAGAGGGTTAACTATATTATGGAATTCAATATTACAGCACTTGCCCCATCGCTTTTCTGCATTACAAACTTTTACTTTTTAATTTTTATGTTGTGTTTGTTTGGGAGTGTTCAGTTAATGAGAAGATTAACATACTTGTATGTCCTGCCATGTCTTACAGTTTATCTGGCTGTCCCTTGGCTGACAAAAGCATTCGGAGTATGCTGGCCACAAGCTCACAAGAACTCAAGTAAGATATAAAGAACAAATATTTTCTTTATAAATATTTATTTGACCGCAAATTGTGTAAAGTTATATCAGAAATTAGAAATGCTGTCTGGAGAGCCACTGCAGAAGGGGCTGATCCTGCTTGGAACATGTATTGAAGTCTCTAGAAATTCCATACAGGGGGGCTCTGTACATAAGTCTGTTGACCTAGTATGTCCTTTTGTGTGTCCATTAGGTGACAGGGATGGACAAAAGACAGAACTTCTGGAATTTCAGCTTAACGTTTGAATTCCTTTTCAATTTTTTTCTGAACTTTTGAGTTTGCTAGTTAGAACAGAAAATTCCCATACAATTAGACTGATGAAACACTTCCGATTACACAAGCAGTAAAGCATTGCAGTTTCTCAGACACAGTTGGAGGGAGAACAATTTGGTTTTCCCAAACGCTTGCATAATTTTCCCTAGGTTCGTATCATAGCTACCAGCCTAATGCATTTTCTCATGTGACTATGTTTTTTTAAATGTTTACTAAGTTATCCCCTGCTTAAAGTGGGTTCTTTGCCATTCCTTTCAGTTCTTTGGAGTAACAATTTTGAACTATGAATGTTAGAGGATTGGGAGATGTAGCTTTGCTCTGTCTTCCTGCACATATGCCCTACTGCAACTCTCTGTGTGGAAGAACTATAGCATTTATTTGTGCTATGACAGGGCGGTGCTCCTGAGCTGGCAATGTGGTTAAGATGGAGAAATTTTCACAAGAAATGAGGAAAATTCAGTAGGGAAAGTATGAATGGATACCACATGCTGCCATACTGCTTAGCAGTATTCTGTTTTTACAACACGTTTCTTGAATTCAGTACATATGCTGATTAAAAAAAACCCAAACAACTCTTGATGTAAACCGTGGGAAAAATAAGAAAGCAAGCATGAGAAAACTGCTGGAGTAAAATTGCTCTCGAGTTTTACTTAACTTAGTTGCTAGAGGTAAACAATACATGCAAAATTTACAGCTGATTTCCCACTAAGTAAAAAATAATGTTTTTGAAACTATTAGTTTAGGTCATGCTGATATATGCTGCCAGAAGAATATGTGATATGCAAACGGGGATGTAAATGACATCAGGGAAAACATTTAAGTATAAGTAGAGAAAGACGTGTACCTCAGAGAAACTCAGATTTGGACCTGGATTTTGGGTTGGGATGGGTCAAATGGTAGAAGTTTGAGAAAATGTGAATGCATAAGCAAAACACACTCAAGACTCTTGAGGCAGCATGAATATTTTAAGCAAACCCTTCATAAGGTTTCTACTTAGCTAAGGAAGCTGTTTCTGAATTACTTAATCTCCTCTGCTTTTCTCAAACATCTGCAGTCAAGGCTGCCTGGTAGAAACCAGGAAGACAAAAATCCCAAAACACCTGAACTTGAGATCCCATTTCTATATCATGCCACTCTCTCTACTTTTTTCAAGTTTTTCCTAAGCAAAAAGCAAGATTAAGTTAAAGTAATATTTTTAGGTTTAAAATCTATTACTTATTATTCATTAGCATAAATTATTAATTTAGCAGTTACCATTATACCAGTTGAACATATAAAACTCCGTTAAGTTTCAAAATGACAGAATTTTAAGCAGGCTTATTTAACTCAGCTCTCCTTTGTATTTGCACTATGTGGCAATTCCTTGTTTTCTGATCATATATTTTTCCACAGGATAACAAAGTAAATCATTGCACAGGGCAGATAGTAATCATTGCATAAGCAACTAATTAATTTCTTGTCTTTTCCTTTATTATCCTCTGTGAGGCCCTGTCTTTGATTCACTCCAGTTTTCTCAAACTGCCTTCTGAAGATATACCTATTAATTCACTCACACATTTGTCACTACCATCACATCTGAGTGTTTCCTAATAAATTTAGTTACTTAGTTATAAAGAAATTTTTTTTCATCTGCAGTTATACTCTGAAGTAAATAGGGTTGTTATTATCCTCATTTTAAACCAGAAATTTAGGTATATATTTTTGATTGCTCACTTGGATACTTTTAGGACTCAATTTGTCAGTTCTTCACATTATAGAGAACTGTATATGTTCAAACCCTTGAATTTGCTTGGAGTAATGGGAATTTAGCAGATCTATGTAATGCAACTGACCTTTTGTGAAAAGGGATGAACTCTGCAGAAAAAGCAGGAGAGTCCAGTTCCAGAGTAGCCATAATGTCCTTTCTCCTATCCCAAAACTCTAATCAGTCCCAGCTTCCACTTGGCCCATTTACTCTGTCCTGTTTTCCTTTTCCTTCATCATTATTTTTACTTTGTTCCCTGTCTAAAGCTCCCTTGTCTGATCAGCCCATCTCCTGCCTTCATCACATTTATATTTTTATTGTCCTCTGTCTCCATATCCTGTGAAGTTGGTACAGAGACAGAAATAAAGCATCTTAGCATTTCCCACATACATTTGAAAGCAGGGAAGTGGGAGTCCTATGGATGGCAGCATCCTTTACACAGCTCTCATTTATGCTCTTGTTCTCTGCTTAAGATGGAAATGTGATCATGTAAATGTAACATGCATGCACAAAGCAGCTAAACCAAAGCTACATAAGAGGATTTGATTTTGAAATTTTTGCACTGTGAAGTACTTCATTTACATTGTGTTTGAGTTCTGGGATTATAATTTCCTTGTTTCTAAAATGAGGAAGCAGAAGCTGAAAAGAAGCAGAAATTACATAATGAGGGACACTACTGGCCATCTGTCAGGCCACCAGCCATCAAGGGACATTTTGGTGTCTGCTCTATTGCCTGGGCTGCTGTCGTAGCAACAGCAGTAGAAGCTTTAGTGGTCTGCATGGACTGGCAGGAGGAGATGGGGAGCATTGCTGGGATGTTTCACACGTGTTTGCTGACAGCAGAAGAGTAGTGAGAATCAGGAACCTTGGCTCCTGCCCCAGGCTGTAGAGGGAAATGTATACACATTTTTTACCTATAACCCAAGCTGAGATCCCTTCTGTCCTTTCCCTACCAGTCTATATTGTTCTCATCTCTTCTTCATCTTTTATTCCTTGTTCAGGTTTTTTATGTAGTTTTTTCCATTCTTCTGTAAAGATTTCAGCCTTTTAAAAACTCTTTGCAAATACTTGTTTAATGTACAGGGTACAGAGAACAATTGATAGTGTAGTAGAAAAACTGATAGAACAGCATAGGAATCTTGTTTCTGGACTGCATAATTCAGAAGGATTTAATACTTTTATGGCTTTACCATCAGATCAAATGTCACACGTGCTGGTAAGGCCTTCATCTCACATTTTACTGATGCATTATCTTTTTGTGTGTATTTTACAGCACATACAAATAATGTGTAATGTAGCTTCCCAACTGGAATTTTGCTAACACAGGTTTTTTTTTTTTTTTGTATACCAACTAAAATACAAAATATCAGACACTTCAAATAATTAATAATATCATTCATATAATATTCACAATCAGAATAATATAAAAATCCTACAAGGTTAGAGAAATGTTTTGCTTAACAGCCATGCTTATTGTATTGCCTTTTGGAAATTGTGGCTCCAAGATTCCATTGCTCACATTTCCTGGCTTTCAGAATAATAATGTTGCAATTTTCAATTAAGTTGTTCCAGGGTTAGTTAGCATAATTATTCCTTACCACCCGTGCTTCTCATCTGTGAGGGTTCTCACTCAGGTTTACCATGCAGATTGCACAATTTTTTATTTTTGCCTGAAGCTCAAATAGGAAAGTGAGAGCCTCTGTGCATAGTTTGTCAGCAGACTAAAGCCATTACAGCCTGGTCAGTGATCTCCAAATAGCAGAAGAATATCTTCAGCTTTAATTCTCAGTTATTTATGCTGGGGAAAAAAAAAAGGAAAAAAAAAAAAAAAAAGGGTTGACAGCTTTAAAGCTGTTTGGAGAAATCAGTATCTGGCAGGAACCAAACTTTTCCAGTATTAAGATTTTGGTTATAGTACTTGTGAAAAGCAAGTAATTTTTAAGGGACCTAGGAACACTATATTGATGAGTAAAGTTAACTATGATGGGGAAGCAGTTAACAGTCCACCCAGTGAGAGCTACCAATATTAAAGTATTCATAAATTAAATTCAGTGTGATCTTACCAAGGGGCCTTTCTTTATCAGTTTTCTTTATTTATTCCTTATCATAGCAGGTTTTTCTAACAGTTACGATTACTTCTAAACTGTAATACCATTGTGGAATTATAAATACTGTTAAAAACAACATTTTGAAGCATTTTAAATCTTATTCAAAACAAGTAAAAGTGAAAAACCCAAACAATCCAAAGCTAGAATTAATTTTTGTTTTAAAAGGACACATTTTGTTCATCAGTAAATCGATCCCAGCTAAAACACAGCTGACCAACTGTGAGAATTTCTACTCGGTGTCCTGTCAATGTGGGAACCTGAGAACTCAGGTACCAGAGACTCCCAGAAAGTGACAAACTTATTTCTACTTAGTTCTACTTTGATGTAAAGATAATCACAGTTTTTCAAAGGTCATTGATATATATGCACACACATATATATGTATATACTTTATGTATATAGGTAATTAAGTGTTAGCTTGGTCTGCTGTTGAACTAAATATCCTATCCTCAACATCTACCCTTGTTGTCTTGAGTCAGTTTTCTGCCAGAAAATCCCAGTATTGCTTATTCTGAAGAATCTGATCCTCAGGAAGATTTGCAGTTCAACCAGGTGCCTTCAAGTTTGGATACTTCCTGATCCTGTTGTAGTATGCCCAGTATTTCCGTCCCAAGGCATCTGTGTGGATTTTCTTGTTTTCTGTGGTGGATGTCTTTTGGTATTTCCTATGGAGGGAGGAGTGCAGCCTCCTTTCCCTCACTACAATGAGGCCTGAGAGCTTTTGTTTCCCACATCTCTTCTTAACTCAAAGTGATGCGCTCAGTCTATTTTTGCATGTTCTCTGCAATAAAATAAGAGTCAGAATTTCTATTCCTCCATCTTTTTTCCATGTCATTCTGCCACAGTGATCTCCATATTCTTGGTGATCTACTCTTTCCCTTAACTTTCTTTCACTCATGCCCCTGTTCCCAGAGGTGTCACCCTGGCAGTGTTCATATAGAAAAGTGAGCTTCTCTGAAGCTCTCACTGTTAGCCATGATTCCTCTTGAAAAACAACTCCATGCAGTACAGTGTTTTCGTGACAGAAAGGATATCCTTACCTCATACTTCTAGGGAAGCTCTTCTATATTAATATATTACCTATTATTTATTTCTACTGATGTGATTTTACTGCAATTTGCTCAGCAAGAACTGGGAAGAAGAGGCATCCTCCCAGAAATGGAGAAACTTCTGTTGTTTTTATTCTGATAAATAAATAAAAAAAAATATTACTGGAAAAGAGTAGTATTTTCCTCCTTGCTATAGGCATCTGGTAAAAAAATATGCCTTTTCAAATATAAATTTAAAATGCAGAGACAAAAAATATTAGGATGTATTAGTAAAACACCACAGGAACATTTCCCTCTTTAGATAGGTAACCACATTATTCTTGGACATTGACCAGTGCCTGTACTATCTTGAACCTTGATGGCTCTCCCAATATACAGTCACTTTATGTACTCAAACCAGTTATTCCTGCAGAATTCTGTGTACCTTCTGGAGTGAATTCTCCACCTGTATCCTGTGTTTTCTACTTGAGGTGTTTCTGATGTTCAGTTCCTGGATGTGCATTTGTTGTTTCATCTACAAAGAAGTATTATCCTTTGCCTTACCTTCCCTTTCCCACCTTCCCTTTCCCTTTTCCTGTTGAGATCACATCTGTCCTCCTATAAGAATGCAGAAAGACTTGAGACCCATTATATAGTTTTCACTCACTTTTATCTTGGAAAATTACTCTTTGCTGCAAGAGAAATAATCATTTCCATTCCTATTTTCACCTTTTTACTCGTGTTATTTATGTCTTTTTTTTTCTACATGGAAACTTAATAGAAGTTGTCATTACAGTTTTTCTTGAATACTAAGGTTGTTGAGCCTAGTAAGTAATCTTGTGTTAAATTGAAATACTTCTTTGATGCTAAGTATGTATCCTTTGAATCTGCAGACGCTTTTTGAAATTCCTTGATGCTTTAGCTAACTTGTATAGGAAATGTGATTGCAAGGACCAGATGTGATGTATTTGGAAAAATGCTAAAAAGTGCTTGATTGAGCCATTTGTAAATGATAGTGTTTTATTAATTTATCTGCAATGTTGTGGTAACAAAAAACTGAACAAACTGTAGTTTTTTATGTGTTCTTAAATTGCAAGTTAGTGTGCTAGTCTAATTTAAATTGTTAAAAACAAAACCAAGGAACATAGATCCCCAATGATTAGTTCACCTATAAGGAAAAATCTTTCCCATTTTGCTCAACAATCCTTGGGCCAAGTGAAATTAGGAATCTTATGTGGTTTCAGTGGGTTTTTTTTGCATTTTTGTTTCCTGTATTTATTGCAGATTTCCACTTGGATACCTTATCTTTGATGGCAGCATGCATGCCTGGCCAGAACAGAACACCTTGGGCTCTGTTCCTGCACTTCTCAATACTCAAATGGGCACTGTAGGTTATACCTAGCATTTCCAACCTCATGTTGTGTGGTGTTATGATAATGTCCTTTGTATAGAAACCCATCATCTGCAGCAACCTCATCTCTGTAGTCGCAATAAGTTTTACATATGGAAGTGGCTGGGCTTTTTCTCTGTTAGAATAACTCATTCAGACTCTGGTAAGGTTGAGTCATTCCATTTTTCTCACTTAAGTTTGTCAACTTTTGTCTCTGAAATGGAAAACTCTTGAATTTTGTTTGCATAAGACCCTTCATCATTGTTTTCATTACTCAGAGGTAGTCTTAAAAGCATGTACTCTCTAAAAAGCTCCTTAAAAGCCATCTGCATTTCAGTATCTCTGATGCTGTGAAATGTTCCATGCAGGCAGAAAATTGTTTGCATGAAGCACCTTGCAGAATCAGGGCTTAGTAAGTTGTCAATACTATGAAATGCTCTGAAATGAGAGGCTTCCTTTGCATAGTGGTATCTACAACAGCCAAACAGTTCATGGCCTGTTTCTTTATGTACTTAATTATTCAAAACAAAAGATAACAGTAGCTTGTATTTTTTTACTGTTTGGATTTGAATCATTATTTAAAACCATTTGCCACTCAGTTATTGCCAAAATAGTCTCAATTCAGATGAACAATCACTGAATCAGAGTAATTTTTTCAAAGCAACCTGTATGACTTAAAGAGTCTTTGTTTTCAGAAGGAATGTAAGTGGTGAGCATCCACATCCCTGCAACTTCTATATGCCTAACTTTGAAATTGGAATTCAGTATCTGCAATAAGAATTTAGGCAGTTTTGAAGATACATTCCTTAGTTCCTAGCTCTTCACTAATCACCAAATATTTCAGTGTGAATGTTTGTTTGATGGTTTATTTTAATTTTTGAGACTTTTCTCTTGTCAGTCTGTGCAGTTTCTAAGCAACTATTCTGAGAGGAGCACTTAATTGTGATTAATTATAAATGAATTTGTTTAGCTGTGTTAATATGCCCAATGATCTCTCTAAGGCCTTCTTGTCTTGGAGTTTTTCCATTTGTACAGTTGCCTCTGTCTTCCTTGGGTTTGGTCATACTTCTTTGTCATTGAACTTGTCCTACATAATTAATCTCATTCAGCCTGGCATTTGCTTGTAATCAATTCAAGGGTCTTTTCTTTGGCACAATTTGGTAATTGTGCAGACTCCCATTGTGGTGTTAATCATTTTTGCTTCAAGTCAACAGATCATAACCAATTACTCATTCCATCCAGATCTGCAAAGATCTGCAACATGATGCTGTGGTATATCCCAAGTGCTGAGGCGATCCCCATGGGAAGTTGCATAAACTATACAGTTGCTAAAAGGGGAGTTAAAAATGCAGTGTTTTGCACTTTCTGTGTTTGGTCAGACTTGCCAAAACCCTTTAATATATACCCAAAAATAAAAGTAATTTTGTCACTTGAAGTCCTAAACATGATTGTCCAGATCCTCAGTTGGTGTAAATTAGCATAGCTCTGCTGCCTTTGGAAGAGTTACGCTAAGATACAACAGTGATGATCTGGGCAGATGCCCTCAGCTACTCTCTTGGGTTAGCATTCATGTTTGATTGCCTTATTTAAATTTTTTGAAGTTACAGAATTCCTTGCATTATTTGGTTTCTTAAAATGGCCAGTTGCTAACTTGATTATGTGGTGTCTGTATCTGCACAGTAACATCTGATTTTGCCACGCAGTTAAATTCATCCCTTTACTTTTATCTCAGTGCTATTGGGACTTTATGTGGTACAGTTTTTGCAGCACTGTAGTATCTATATCAATGTTTTATATCTCTAAAATATCCCATACCCCTCATAAACACCTCATCATAATCTTCTTTTACAATATTTTTGTATTCCCAGTAAGTGGAATTTACATTTGCTCATCTGCATGTAAAAGCTGCTCTTCTACCCTAACACACACAGAATTTCCACTGCTTCAAAGTCTGTTGATTTCTCTCCTTCCACAGATAACAACACTGTGCTCTTTCAGCATGGCCTCAGTTGTATGAAACAACCTTAAATTTTGACGAGTACTTTACCACTGGCCATCATTGATTATTTTTGTATGCTTGACTGTGCTTGCACTGTACTCAGCTTCAGCAGTACATGTTTTCTGTAATAAGGAGGCAGAGGACTAAAGTATAAGCACATTACTATCATTAGGTATTATTTTTTCGACTGTGGAAAAAAAAAGGAAAAAAGACAGGTCCTTCAAAAAATGAATCTGAATAAATTATATTTAAGATGTAGTTTCCAGAGCTATAAGATTTACGTAGTTTCATTCAAATAATGAGCTGTAAAGTAGTCAGTCAGAGTGATATTTAAAATGCCTTCTTCAGGCTTCAGAGTTAACAGTACACCGAGATGAACAGAACCTAGTTTCCAAATTTTCAGACTGCAAATTGATGGGAATGTAATTATGAAAGCATTTGATCAGTTAAAAGAACTGTAATTTATTCAGAAGAGATTACATACCCAAGTATTTTTCTTCTATATTAAATAGGAAAACAATCAAAACATACAGATGCAGTTTATAAGAAAACCAAGTCATGGACTTTCTTTTCTTTTTCACAGGTAGAAAACTACTTTTTTCTAGGCCAGTCTGGCACTTTTCTTTAATACATGGTGCATACCAAAAGTATTCTAAAGAAGAATTTAATAGGTAAAAAACATTGGAATCCCTATTTCAGTAATGAATCAGACATGATGTCAGATAATAGGTAAAGAATAAAAAGAAGCTTAATTATTTCTTTAAAATAGTTGTATTTTTTTCCTTTTAAATCCCAGAGTTATTCTTTAATGGGGAGTGAATTCAGTAACTGCTGGGCATTTCACAAATAAGTTTTCATTTAAAAACTGTAAATGTTGGTTATGCTAGACACTGCAGAGATATGGTGGAGACTGCAGAGAAAAATGGTTTTGTTCCCAATGAATAAGAGTTGTAAAAAAAATTAGAGGAAAAACTTCAGGGGAATCATAAAAATTTATATGAAAATAACTGAATAATTTTTAAAAATGATAGCTCATGGGTTTCTCCTCAAGGCTTCTCCAGGAACCATTGTAGGTGGTGGTTGCACTCTGATGCACTAATCAAGCAACATCTGTCAGGAAAGCGTAAGTATTTTCTATAAGTGTAGGTATTGTGAAGGAGGGGCAAGGGCCTTGCTTTTGAATAACACCAAATACAACTTTTGTGGCTTGAGTGTGAAGAATCTGAAAGAATGGAATTATTAAGAATTTTTTTCTTTACTTTTTTAAACCAATTAAGGTCTATTCCTCAACATTCCCATTCACAGAAAAAGTCCTTTGATGGTTCTAATTTTTTACTGAGACTTAATCTGAAGTATTTTTAAATGACAGAATCATAGAATCACAGAAAGGTTTGGGTCGGAACAGACTTTAAAAATCATCTAGTTCCAACCCCTCTGCCATGGGCAGGGTCACTTTCCACTAGACCAGGTTACTCAACACCATCCAATCTGGCCCTAAATACCTCCAGGGATGGGGCATCCACAGCATCCCTGGGCAACTGTGCCAATAGAACACCTCCCACTATCTTTATCAGGCTTCAGATCCAAGATTATGTTCTGCAGCTTTGAAAAGCTTTCCCTAAGTAGCATGTTTTAAATGGAGTGAAAACAATATTACAAGGCCAAATTCCACGTAGAGCTTGCACTTCTTCCATTTGACAAAACCAGTTTCAGGTTGATACTGTCATAGATAGAGTCCTATCACTATTCCTTTATAAAGAAAAGAGTATTTTTAAAGTTTAATTATTCAAGTGTTGGTAAGGAAGTTCTTAACTTTTTTTGGATTCTATTTGATACAATAAGCCTCTGTAAATTAAAAATTACTGATAGTCAATGCAAAATGTTCTGCAGATTTTATATGCAAAACTATTATCAAGAACACTATGTTTAATAATAATTTTACTGATTTTAATTTAATTTTTACAATTTTTTAGTTAACTCTACTGAAGCCAGAGTAAATGTTGCTTATTTACAAATTGTAATAAGTAAACACACAAGGACCACATATCTCAAATTTTTGCAAAATTCTTGTGAATGTTAATGTACCACAGACCAGATGTGTTCATATCTCCATATAAGGTCTTATATAATCAAGAACATTTTCAAAAATATTTTTATTCCATCTTAAAATTCAAAAGGAAGTGGGATTGTCTTAAAGGCTAAGAAAAACTTTTTTATCTGTTCATGTCAATGAAGATACTTCCATTCAAAGGTAAAGTAAATGTAATGAATAAGATACTTATCCAAGGGGTGATTGTCCTCACAAACTTCTCTCACCATGAAAAGGGGGAATTGGCTGTTTTTAAAGACACTGCCAATGGATTACATTCTGTGCAAAAGATACAGTTGACAACTATAAGTACTGGGAAGTGGCAATCTGTGAGAGACATTTCTGTAAGATGTCGTTTGCTGGATAACTTATTCCACAATTGACCTTCCTGTGATCCTGTATTCATCTTGAAATTAGTGGGTTTTCTGTGTCTGAATGGGTGCTGAGTGGAATTATACCTATCTCTACTTCATGCAAGAAGGTTAATGAAGATGTTCTTCTTCTGTGTCATATATAGCTGAGGATCCCAACCTTGGAACTAATCAAAACAGAGAATTTGTGTTGCAGCTAGGTTCCTGCCCCGTGTACCATTCTTCCAAGTCCTTGGCAAAGGGCTTTTATTTAGCAGGAATAGTTACAAGGATAGTGACTTCTTAAAAAATATTTTGGCAGAGTTTGACTAGAAGATGTAAACTTACATTCTGATAATAGAAAGTTATGGTTCTTCCTCACCAGCCTGGAAAAAGAAAAGTATTAATCAAAGTTTAGACAAGGTCTCTATCAACACTAACCAAGTCAATTAGAAACCAGAGTAAGGAGCAGTAAATACATGCTTATTTGCCTATAAGCACTTAAAACAGGAAGTGGTTTTGGAAAAGAAGTTTATTGCTTTGAAAAAATCAGAGGGAAACCTTCTTGTAAAATTAATGTAAGGGAAAGTTAGAGTCTCACTGAGAGCTGCTTTTCTACCTCTGCAGCGCATGGGAGCTGTGAGCCCTGAGGTACAGCAGAGCCCCACTGTGTGCAACCACATGGGCCATTGTCCTGCACAGCCCTTTATCCAGGGAGGCTGGAACCTCCAACCTCCCTGCACTGTGCAGCTGCTTGGGAAACTACTTCTGCAGCTCTCAAACTGCAAACCTGATTCATCTCTTTTGTGAGATGCTTACAGTATAAACCAAGCTTGCACTGCCTTGTCCTATGGGAGTTGCAGAAGTGGGAATTGTACATGGACTTTCTGCATGGACTTTCTGCCTCTGTTAACTTTGAGGAGAAAGTAAGGAGGGCCAAAGTAAGAAAAGATATGAGAGCATATCCCATATCAATGAAAAGCCCAATTTATTCTCAAGTGCTCTATTTAATGATACCTTGGAACATTCACACGGAGCTGGAATTATTACTTACGTGCTGTTCAATACAGTCTCAGATTCCAGCAGAAATATGAAGAGTTAGCTTGAAACAGTTCTAATGGTCTTATCAGAGATCCTGCCCTCACTGAAGGGATATCTCCTTTGTTCTCATGATGTGCAAACTGCCTCGTCCACTCTGACAGGTTAGGGTGAAATGACACCAATTTCAGGTTACTGAATACTGTACTAAAAGCTCTGTTGTTTCTTTTACTGCTACCCAGACAGCTGCAGCATCCTTTCAGGGGGAACAGGAAACTCCGAAGCAGAGGCAGATGGATGCCCAGAGTAGAAGCTGAGAGTATTATCTCGGGTACACAGTCTCTCTCGGGTACACACTGATCAGGATATTTGTTGTGATCCACTTCATCTACCTCACTGAGAATTCCTGAGCATTCATTAACTCTGCAAGCTGGACTTCAAAATCATCACATTCAGTTGTTGAGAAGAACACATACAAATACAAAGAAATACACAAATATTTTGAATATATAAAACTATGTGATAAATTTGCTGGTGGTTGAAACTTGAACTTTGCAGAAGGGACTGGAATCAAGGAAAAATGATAGTGCATGATATTTATGGAATAGAGTCTCTAACTAAGCGCTGCATCTGTACTGCTAATAGGAGGCCAAACAGTATTCTCTCTGATACAGCTTTTAAGATGCATTACAGAATTATAAAATCAGGTAGTCAGGGGTATCCAAATGTTAGCTAGTCTAAGCTCCTGCTCAGATCAAGTCCAGTTGGAATAGATTGCTCAGGACCTTGTCCAGTCAAGTTGTGAGTTTTGCCAAGGTTGGAGTTCCCACAACTATTGACCAGATTGATACTTGGTTACTTTTGTTTCATTTATAATAAATTTGCTTTCCCATGCTGAATTCTAGCCATTTATTGGGCTGTCTTTCAGCTGTGCAGCTCTGAGAAAATGTCTGTTATGCTTTCACCACACCAACCTGTTAGGTATTCATAGACAGCAGCAAAATTGCTTTACACTTTTCAGAAGAATGAGCAAGCTAACTTCCTTGGCCTTGGATATCAAGTCCTTCAGGCCCAAAACCATCTGGCAATGTCTTGTAGCAGTACAAGCCTGCACCTTACTGTTTGTGTTTCTGAGAGTGCTGGGAAGAAAATTGTACCTTCCTAGGTGTTAGTTCATTACATCTGGTTTGTCTGCCCAGTGTCTACCAGAAGAGTCTAGCTTGAGGCAGTAGGATGGAATACTTGCAGGGATGGCATAACTGTGGTAATGCCCAGCTGTCCTCCTTGTAGACAGGTTCATAACTACACTCTCACTAGGGATTTTTCCCTTCAGTATGAATTAAATATGCTTACTGCATGTCTGAGGGAAGTTAGCACTCAGTGTGGAGCATGAGTCCTAAGTCAACCACATGAAAAATTAGAGCAAGCCCAAGAAGGTTTCAAGAGTCATTATAAAGTCACACAGAAAATCAGTAACAAAACTGAATTTCCCTTAGCTGCACTGTTCATTAGCCTTCTTACGAGACCAGACTGCCTCTCACAGTCTGATACAATTCACACTCAGTATTTTCATATTTCTTCACTTAGGCTTCTGACAAATGTTTTTAGGCCTAGAGGGGAAAAGCTGCTTGTTTTCATGAAATGAAAACTGAAGTATTTTGCTCACTTGCTGTAGATGCTTCAGTCCAAAATAGAAAGTAGTATCTCTGCTTTATCTGTCTGGGAAAGTGAAACTCTTGAGTTTGCTCCGTTTCTCCAAGTGTTAGCCTGTCCCTGTCACCAGATGATAGATGTTTCCAGACAGAAACACAGACATGCAGAAAACATGTAAAAGTCCATCTAGTGTAAAGAACTTCATGCTACAATAGCACTTCTCAAGGTTTCTAATGAGCACGGTGCAGTGGCTGCATGTGGAGCTAAACAACTCTCAACCTTAAGATGCAATTAGTCACCTAAAGATTTTACACCAAACTATTATTTTTACCTTACCTTTCTGGATGTGCACTGAAAATCATCTTTTTAATTGCTCTTTGGAAACAGGAGTGTAAGGAGAAAGCTGTTAATAGTGAAGAAAATCCCAGCCCATTACATTTTTTGTCACTTGGATTATTTTAATGGGCTTGGGGTTTTTTTGCAGACATCTTAGCTCTCATGCTGCCCAGGATATATTTCCCAGAGAACTCACAGATGTTTACAATCCTATTGATTTGTGGCTTTGCCATAATACTAGGCTGAGAGAACTCAGAGGCAGGACTCTTGCTTCTTTCTTTATTATATAGGTCTAGAAGTATTTTGTAAGCTTGGTCTTTCATGCTTATATTAGATACACCATTTTGAAGAAGGACATATAAATTGGAATTTCTCCATGTTCTTCCATCCTTCCCACTCAGCCTTTTTTCTCCCCCATACATTTGATCCAACTCTCTTCTTTCCTGTGATCTTGTAGAATCCTTCTCTTTGTTGTTGGTGCATGCACAAGTTGAACAAGAAACAGATAAATAGAATAGCTAAGGAATGGCTAACGTTGGCTTGTGCCCAATCTCCCACCAACAGCTTCAGTGGATTGTTAAGGCCACAGACTACACGAAATCTGGAAACCTTTTTTTCTTCTGCTTGTAGCAATCCTAATCTGATAGCTTGTCTCAGCATTCCTTGCTGTGATGCTGACCTTTTTGAGTATTCCAGATTCATAGATTTTGAAGTCATTCCAAACCTCCAGGAAACTCACAGGAAGTGACAGCTTCAAGGTCATACTGCAGTGCCCATCACACCCCTTGTTAATTGCTTCACCTAGGACAAGATATACAAAGCACAAAAGAGCAGAGCATGGGAGAGGCAGCAGCATAGAGATGAAAATTAAAGAATTACTCTATTTATAATTTTAAGGTGTTCAAGATAAGCAGCAGGTTACTGACTATAATGTATATTTCTTACCAAGCAAAAATTACCTAGTTTAAAGAGTAAATTTTCAAATTACTCAACATTCAGCCTAATTTTAATTTAATTTTGAGCTAAAACTCCAAATTTCATCATAAAGAGAAAAGTTAAGGCTGGTTATATGAACTTTTAAAGACACCTTTTAAAGTGAAGAATACCAAATGCTATGCCTGTGTTACTGCCTTCAAGTGCTTCACTTGGACCCATTGTCACATGCAGGGAGCTATAGAAATCATGTCACTGGCTATTCTGCAAACCTGGACCAATCTTGCTGTGCAGTGACGGAGTGGCAGATATTCCTGGAAGCTTAGTGGTTCCCATATTAATAGACCAACCAGGAATAGGGCATTCTTCTTCAGAGACAAATGTGTTCACATAAATTTACTGAAAAAAGCGCATGTGGGTTTAAAAAAGTCCATGTGGGTTTTTGATTAGGTTTTTTTGTGTGTGTTTTTTGTTTGTTTTTGGTTTTTTTTTTTGAGCACAAGCTTACAGCAATGCTATTAGGAGGCAAGAGAATCTGCATGGCTTTGTTCCTAGTTGTAGGGTATGTTCTCTTAAGGCTGTCTTCTCTGCATTTTTCTCTGTGCCTCCATCATTTTGTGTTATTCCTTCACATACAAATGAAGCTTTTTTCCAAAGGCTGAGCTGTTTGGAAATGAACATTTGAATTTGCATATGTTGGAACTGATTCATCCCTGGTGCCAGGAAGTGCTCTCTGCGGCAGGGAGGGGATCTGCAGCTGCCCGGTGCTGCCTCCAAGGCAGGCGATGCTGGCAGGAGAGAAAGCGTGGGCAAGGTGCCCAGGGGGAGAACTGATTCATAGCTTCCCCCTGGCAGCTTCTGAGCACAGAGCACCCCCTGGGTAGTGCACAGAAGCTATTTCACATTAGGCACATACCCTGCCTTTGGCAACTGGCATGTTAAGGGGCTATGTGCTGATGCTAGATGTGAGAACAGCGGGCAGCATGTCATGGCACTTGCTGCTGGGAAGCTGGGAAGTCCTGACTGGTAGCAAAAGAGGCAGCATGCAGAGGTGGTAATGGAAGGCACAGGAATATTTTTTCTAAAGCAATATAATTAATTTAAACTCATTGTGTGTATCTGTGCATTGGAGTGCACAGCAATATTTTACGTGCCAGCATGATGCATTTTAGGCTGCTTACAGGAAAATGGATTTCAGTGTAATTAAAAAACATATCATGTTCTTTCTCACCCCCACATGGTTCAAAAAATGCAGGAATGCAATACGAATGATAGCATCAGGTAAGGACAGAAAAAGTAGCATATGCAGAAAATCAGGGAATTAATTAAATTGTACCTGAGGAGAGGAGTATGCAGTCAGCACACCCCAATTCAGAACCATTCAGTTGCTGGGGATTTCTAGAGGCAAAGAGAAAGAGACAGAACAATCTCTTTGCAGAGATAAAAGAGACTGAAGTTACTCCATGAAGCCTCTGAGCCAAAATTATTTTAGTCTCATGCCTGGACTAGCTCCATAGGCCTGGCATTGTTCCTTCATGGATAGAAACACTGTACGGTGAAAGTGGCAATAACAAGTCTTTCCATCCTGCACTTCTTTCCAGTCTTCCAATCTGTACTTCTCCCAATGTCTTCTGAGAGGGCACAGTAATGCCCCACCAGGAGGGATCCTTGTCTGGATCTCCCTGCTCTCCTGCCCACTCCCACTGGAACTGGCATTGGATCCAGTGCCAAAAAAAACCTGACTAGATGAAAAAAGATTCTTTTTTTTTTAATTCACCCACTTGCCCTTCCACACAATTTTTTTGGTTTTGCTGGCTCTTGTCATTTCCTGAAATGCTCTTCCTTTATATCTGCTGTGGATCTGGCATTTAAATTTCCCTGTTAGCTCCAGTGAGACCAGTCATATCAGTAGCATTTGGTTAAGTGAGAAATGCTAGCAGTATTTTACATGTGGAAAAGTGATATTTAGCACTTTTCCTAAAACTAAATTTCTGTGCTTAAATACTCCTTCTGGCTAGAACAAATAGAAGGAAATCATTAACATATGAATCTAAATTTAACTTTTTTTTATTACAATGCATCTTTATGAAACTTTGATATTTATAGAGGTCTGACTTTGCACAGTCATTATAGGTACATTTGTGAGGATTGGAACATAACTTTAGCCTTGAACATGAAACCAGAGATGTAAAATCTCCTGAAATATTCGTTATGTGCATGACTGTCCCATAGAGTTTATGTTGCCTCGTGAACCAATTCAAATGAGCTCAAATGAGCTCTGAATGCAATCTCCAGAAGTGCCTAGTGTTAGCCTGGTTCTGCTCCTTTTGAAGCAAGTGATAAAGCTCACAAGGACTTCAATAAAAATAAAAGAGGGCAAGGTACTTAAAATGACTCATTGAGTCTCGACAGCCGATAAATTCTGTATTAAGGTTTCACACACAGCACTTTCTCCTCTGACACAAGGGCAGAATGTGTGCCCAGTCATTTCAGCAATGTGAGAGGACCACAAGCAATGCAGACAGCAAGAATGATAAAATCAGCTGGGAGAAAAGAGCAGGAGGACAACAAGGGTGATGAAAGTAAAGATAATGGGAAAAAACAACAAAGAGGAAGGAGAAAAGAAGAAAGAAACATCAACTTCAAGGTTATTAGAGATCATAAAAGGAAGAAGGATGAGGGAGGAACAGAGATTGAAGGCATCAGCCAAAGGGAACAGAGAAAAAAAGAAGCAAAAGGGAGAAAGAGAAAATGTTAATGAGGCAAGAAGAGACAAGAAGAAATTTATTTGGAAAATCAGGGAGTAGAATGCAGCACAGAAGTGCTGGAGAGGAATATGGATGGAAAGCAAACTATGGAGCAAAAGCAAATAGAGATTTTTGCTTCTGGAAAAGGATAGCAGATTGAAAACAGGGTGAAAGGCGCCAGGAAAGAGAAGGGAAGGAGTGAAGTGGAGTGAAGAAGTATGTAGATATAGCACCTCTCTGAGGAAAATAAAGGGGAAATAAATCCATCCTAACAAAACTGTTTTTCATTGCAAATTCATAGATAGATTGTGTAGGTAGAGCGTTTTGGTCTAGACAGCAAAAGAAAGTATCATCACTGGAATTCAAAAATCAAATTCTATGGAAAATATCTGTGTTCCTACTGGAGTTAGAACAGACAGCAACTTTTCTGTGTCATCATGAGGAAAAGAATCAGCAGCATTCCCACTTCACATACTTCATTATAACTTGACAATCCACCAAAATACCTGGGACTGAAAATAAGATTTTTACAATTTACAGATTTTTACAATTTACAAATTGCAATATCCAGATTGCTTTCACAGAGCTGGCTAGAACAGTAATAGCTGGAGGCATTGCTCTGACTCCTCAGAAGAGTAAAGACAAAATGAGTTGCTGCTATCTGTCCAATCCTTGCTCAAGAGGTGTTTTCATAGCAATAGCCATAGCACTGACTCTTACTGACACACCTGTGGCCAAAAGTCTGCACTGAGGACCACACAGCTCTTCTCATGATCTTGTTTCTCACCTGGGAGTGCTCCCTGCAGCTTAGTGGTGACTGGCATAGGAAGGAACTGGAGAAATGTTTGTTCTCTCTTTTGGCTTCTTAGCTAGTTGAAAAAGAGGACTTGTTTGTCAAGAGCTGCAAACCTGTAGTTTCTGACAAGCCCTCAAACTCATAAAGGAACAGACACTCAATAAACCTACTATGCTCCACAGAAAATCCAGTTTTTAATTTGACAGGGCTTCTTTTCATGCCTTCCCTTTCTTGCCCTCTCATTCAGGGAACTGCAAACACAATTTTTTTCTCTTCTCTCATTCAGGGAACTGCAAACACAATTTCTTTACAATTTTACTTTCGTAACCTTTTGTTTTGGGACTACCTCACTAGAAAAAAAATAAAAAGCACCAAACCACCGTAATTTGTTATGAATCTATATGTAGTTTCAGAAGACATACAGCTTTTTAGCTGAAAACAGAGCAGTGAATAAAAATCTGTACTTCTAGTATATTTTCCACTTCTGTGTAAAGTAATTTAGACTCTTTATTGTCCAATTTTCCTCTACCAGATCCTTCCCTTTTCCATAGCACCATTGTGAGATTTTATCCAATAATGTTTTTAAAATACTCTCAGATCTTCAGGCAAAAACCAGAAATGCAAGTATTATTGTGTCTGTCTGCCAGCTTCCCAACCTATGAATTCCATTCCTGGTGATTCAGTGAAGCAAAACAGAATCTCAAATAGATGGAAACCACCAGACAATAAAAAATTCTACATTCTGTTATGAAAAAAATCCCACAGGAAACAATTATATTTTTCTAGCCTTTTCTGAATCTTCAATAGAAAAATCATACCTCTACTATAGAGATTGACTGCATGGTCAAAGTAAAACCATGGGAAAGTTATAATTTTATATTAATCCTGGTTCTTTTGCAGTGTGGAACATAATGGAGGACCATTCTGAATTTTTGCACAGTTTCCTGATTTATTCCCCTGTTCAATTCAATGTGATTTTTCTTTTGCCAGCTGCATCTGCTTTAAACAGTTAATTAGTGATTTATAGGATATTCTCTCTAATAGACTGTATTATTGATACATGTGTTCACAAGGGAAGATTGGATGTGCAGCATAGTAGGCTCTAAATGTTGTAAACTAAACAGTAAAGGTAACATCAGTCTTTTGTGCTGATTCATCAGCTTACTAATGATGGGTGATGGAAGGTATTTTGTAGGAACTCATTGCCATTGGCCAGTGTGAGAGAAATGGATGGTTTATTCTTTTACCATGGGAGCTGATACCCTCAGCACAAAAATAAAAATGTTGAATTACTTTTTTATGTCTTTGTTTTATCTCTATGTTTTGGATCTAATTTATGTTTTAAAATAATTTGAAAAAGTAAGTCAACCAAAGTAATACACAGTAATGAGGAGGAAACTGTTGCAGTTTTGTCTTGACACTTTCTGTAAAATCCTATTCACTGTCATGCTAGTAAAGCTGTAAATCTAAGTATGTACACTACATGTAAGCTTATCTTGCTCCTGTAGACCTAGATAAAAGCCTACAAATACAGGTTTAATTATGGGTCTTATTTGTAGTGCCCTATGCTGGTGAGAGCTGGGGTGTCTTGTGAGCTCAGGTTTCAGTAAGACTTTTAACCACTGGCATTTGGAAAAACCCTCCCAGAGCTCATTTGGGCATTGCATCCATTTCCTGCCCCGGCCCCAGGAACCTTCCTGAGTTCCTCAACGTGACAGAAGTTTGTTTTAATTGCTGCACACCTTCAGTCTTTCCACAGTGAAGAATTAGTAGCAGGGCTTAAGTTTATTCTTCTCAATTTACCTCTCACCCTTTTTTCTCCTGCTATTGAATCTAAGCCAAATACTGAATCCAGCTGCCACAGCTGTTGCTGTTCTGCTGCCTGCCCTACTTCCTGCTTCTGCTTATTTTCCCAAAAATGCTTCTATGGAATGATCTGTGAAATGAATGAGACATCAAGGCACTGCATTCCCCTTCCCTGACAAAACCTTTCTTTTACTGGATGCCCTGAATTTGTAGTCAAGTGCTAGTATTCTGTGTCCTGAACGTCACTCTTCACAGAGTCAGTTCCTTTTGTCACCTCCCTCGTTACAGTACTGAAGTATTTCCTGTGCTACAATAAGCTATTATGTAAATTCTACAAATGAGTTTCTGATCCTGCCAAATCAGATTTGCTTTAAGTAAGCATGGAAAACTGCAGCTCTCTTTTGCCACATACTCTGATAGTAATTTTCAAAGAGTTTCACATCAGCTGCCTCTTACAAGCAGTGCATACATTTTTCTGGCATTGTTGTTTGTACATATGATTAAGTCATAAATGCGTAGGTAGTAAATGATAGCAAAGTAGTAAGGTATATGCCATTCCTACATATGCTGAGACATTTGGAAAATACAGAATCCCAATTCCAGTAGCACAAGAACTTGGGGTTGTCTCCTTATCTAATCTGTTTAGGATAGTAAGTAAATATTGTAATAGCTTCATAGTTGTAACAGACTGCTGCATGTCTGCATCCTATGTGTCACACTGTTAAGAGCATTTCCCATAGAATGGAAACAGCAGAAGTATAAATGTTCCAGAGTTTTAAAGTGTTCTTACCAACTACACTAAACTCTCATTTCATCTGTTACATGAAGGTAAATATAAATTTATGAGATTTGAAAACAAATAGTGTCAAAATCAAAGTTTGAAAGGTCATTCTGAAATCCTTGCCAACATAAAGATCTCATCTGGTTTAATCAAAAGCACATTTTTAAACTGATTTGAACTGTTCAAAGCCATTTCTGAAGATATGCAATTCAATTTACAGCAGGATGATTTCTTCTTTAGCTTCTGAAAAAAATTGCTTAAAAAATTGCTTATTTTTTTAAATTACAGAAAAATAAGATAGCTTTTAAATTGTGTGAGACTGTCCCAATGGTTGAGGTGCAATGGTCTTATTTTAAGACAGATGGAATATACTGGTGTTTCTTATAAACCCTTTCTGTTAAAACACAATTAATCATGTTGCCTATGACAGAAAGTCTTGGAAAAGATGAGAAAAAAACATTGTTCACTTTTGCTAATAGCTTATCCTCAAAAGAACAGAAATTCTGGAGAGGAAAACGGTGGCTTCAAATTAAGAAGAAATCCTTATAGTACCCCAGACTGCAGAGGAATAGTCCCATGGCTCTGAGTTCTCCTTTATTGATTTGAATGCCATGAACACATAGAGCCAAAATATAGTCAATTCCTTTAATTAATTCTTATCCCCATGTCTTACGATTCAGCATCTTAGAGGCTTTAGTCAGGCTTCAGTGATGCAGCTAGTCTTGATGGAAATGGGCATTGGAGACCACTGAAGCTACCTAACATAAAAAAAAAACCAAAACACATGAAGCAAGAGTTGGCTCTCTGTAGATCTTAAAACATTTGTCTAAAAATAAAAAATGAGAACATATATAGATATAGACTATTCAAATTATAAGAGCATTCACATTTGATGCCCTGACCACTTACTTTTAAAGAAATAACCAAAAGTTTATCTTAGCCATGTGCAGCCACAACAACAAATATAGGGTAAGAGGCATACAGACTGAATTATGACTTCTTTATCAAGGATTGTAGTTTTACCTAATTGGTATCAGGAGGATCTATGCAGAAATTATGGACTTTATCTTTCTATAAGCAGAAAGATTGATGTTTGATGATGTCAGCCTGTGTGTTGGTCTTTAAGAGCCATGTTAATACACCTTTCATGCAAGACCACAGGACCCTATTTGGTTCTGTGCAAAGACAAAGCAAGAGAGAAGGAGAATTGACACTAAGCATGTTGTTTAGATTTCTTGTCCAAAGTGCACAGCCTGTTTGGGATGGAGAAGAGGAACTTCAGTGTTGTAGGGAACCCTATAAGCTTTACCAGCTCACATCTGAGAACTTCTACCATATTTTGATGCTTCCTATAGAATAACTGAACTGGTCTGGATGAAGATTATATGGGAACTTCATTGAATACATTCCAGTTTAATTTATGTCTTTCAAGGTAGCAATAATCATGTTTGAAGTTTGGCCCTGCTGAGCTCCTTCAGAAGTAGGCAATGCTTACTAGCTTAAAGCAGCTGAAATTCAGCTTAATGGAACATGACAACTCCATAGCACTGACCTCTGGGTTGCCTAATTACTGATTTTAAAAAAAGTTCAAGTGTCTGTAGAAACCTTGAGAAACAAAAGCTTACCAGTATGGACCAACTTTGAGGAAAGCACATGTTAACTAAAGGGTGGAAGCCAAAGTCTGCATGAAGTCCTGATTCAAATAGTGGAAAAATTCAACGTTATGGAAGTCTGATGTTTTAGAATGCAACATCTGAATTTGTGAGCAAGCTTTTTTGAATTTGAATGCTTTCTCCAAATATCGCTTTAAATAGCATGGCTAAAATTCAAAACTCAGGCTCAAGAAAAGTGACTTTTTGGAATTCATGTAGCATTTGTCTGTTCAGTAAAATGCATATAAATTAATTCTTTGTCTTTTCTGTGATTTAGTATGGCAGCTCAAATAGCAGCTAATGATTTTACTTAGCATTATAATATAGCTTTTTCTGTGATGATCGCAATCATCTCTGCAACGTGGAAAAATCCATCCATTTTCTTTGATGGCTCTAATGTCGTTCAACTATTAGAAATTCCACTGAGGGCTGTACCACTTCTGTCTGGTGCTGTAGCTTGGTTTTTGGCACTGTTTAGGTGGGTCACCATCTCTCTGCAAGAGGCCAGCTTTACTTCCCTGTCTTAGGCATTTCCTTTGCTTCATGGAGAGGTGAAGGGGTCTCTTCATGGTGCACTCTCATGACACTATGCAGTGGGATTAGAGCAATAGGTCCAGTGGAAAAGAAAATTACTCACTGCAATGTTAGCCACTACCTAAGCATACACCACGGGGATAGTGCATTTGCTGTCTACCCTACTCATTCCTCATGATGTAGGGATATTGGATTGCTGGGAAATCTCGACTAATCTGCCAGTACTTGAGATATCCAGGAAGCATTGGAGTGGGCAACAGGAGTATCAAACAAAAGCATTTTATGAATGAAAAACTCTGTTTGTCCCTGGTGTAGAATTAAGCTCAGGTTTAGCAGTGGGTAGGGGTCCCAAAGGCTGGCACCTGCGGAAACAAGGATAAGCCAACTAATATTTTTAAATGGGGAGTTATATCTTTCCTGTCAGTAACTGCTGGGTGTCTCTTCCATTGTTATTCTAGGTGTCCCACTCCTGGGTGTGATGGCTCTGGGCATATAACTGGAAATTATGCTTCTCATCGAAGGTATGTAAAGACAAGGTTTTGTTATTTAAATCATATGACTGCAGGGCTAGAAGGTGCCTCAACTGACCTAGCTTCACTCTCGGAATACTGAAGTAGGATTGAGCGCTGCACAGATACACGTTGGTCTAACTCATATTAACCACTAATGAATAACATTTCTCAGCTTCAGGATGACTCATTACCCAAATAGGTAGGAATATTTTTGCTAATATCTAGCAAAATCTTTATACAAAATAAATTCAGTTTCTCTGTCTTCTCTAGTAGCCTGAGGAAGCAATTCAACATTCATGTTTCTGTTGCTTTACATTCAGAACAACTTAACTCTCCACAGTTTGGACTGAAATCTATTCCTGCATCTTTTTCTCACAAATTGTATTTCCTGAATGTTTGTGTCAGTCTCTTCCAGACTCACTCCATATTCCTTGAAATAAAAAATTGGTTCCTGTTCTTTACTACCTCTCCCAGATGAAGCCTTATGAGCTTTCATCAGAGGGAAAAAGTACCTCTTTCATCTAATATGCACCAGTCTTGTTAGTACATTTCAGAAAAAAGTTTGGCTTGTTCTTAAATTGCAATACTTCGTACTACACCAAGCCAGAAGAACAGAAAAAGAAATTTATGGATGAAAGCTGACTTAACTATAACTTCACTAAGGGTCAAAGAATGCTTCTCATTCACTAATTAGGATATTGATCAATTACACTGTAGAGGTAATGGTGTAAATGCTGTGCAATTAGCAATTCCCCTGTGGTTATTTGAGAATTAAATCAGTAGAGGAGATCTGTGCCATATTTGTAAACATCTGTCCACTGTTTAATCAAAGAATAATAGTGAATAATAGTGTAGTCTACCTCTCTCGTGCTAGTAAAGACTCTTTACTCCCACACAGACTAGTACTGTTGAGTCTGGATATTTGCTTTCTTCACCAAGTCCCTGTAGTTTTACAATTGGCTATAGCAAGTCAATACACAAGTTCGCAGTTTAAATGTTTTCCCACCAAAAGCAGCAAAGAGTTCAAAGTCAAAACAAAAAAAAAATAAGAGATTGAGAGCATGCCATATTTTACATGCTGTGAAAATGAAAGATTGCAATATCAATTTCTGTAATGCAGTGTTAAACATCAAAAGTAAAAAATAACATTATAAAGGAGAAGAGATAAGTATTTTAAAAGCACTCACATGATGCAGATTCAATCACGCTTTCAGAGAAATTGAAGGTCAAATTTAGAACTACATTTAACTACATGTAAATTTATCAGCTACCATTCTACCAGCATTATGCCTGTTATACCTCTACCCCAACTTCAGGGAAGCTGTTTATGTGTTTGATCATCTATTTAACCAGAAGCAGGTGGGAGAGTGAAGATGCAGAAGAAAAGTGTTACTAACAAGAAACTTAAAAGCTGGCAAGGTTGGTAGGGGAGAATGACTAAATGTTAATTCAGTTTTTAAACCTTTTCCTTGTATGTTGTCTCCTGGCCACTAAAGGACTGGACCTTGAGCTGAATGGTGTTACCTGCTTTTGTCTGAAAATTCTTACATTCTTGTATTTTTGCAGATGACTGCTGGACCAAGTTTTCATTTGATTGTGTAGCATAATCAAGTACATATAAAGATATAAAAAGTTTTTCTACAAAACAAACATATCTGGAATTTTCTCAGTCTATTGGGAATTAACACATGCAGTCTTTTGAAATGCCACCATGTCTACATTGGCCACATAACTCCTTAATTTCTCTTCCAAAAAGGCCTCTGGCAACCCTATGTCTTCAGCTGCCTGCAGGCACAGAAACACTGACATGTAGTCAGTGAAGTAACATTTTCTTTGCTTAAATCCACAGATGTCCTCAGGAGACCTGTCACATTTACACAGAGCCAACCTTACCCTGTTCAGATCATGATATCTGTCAAGGCCATTTCTGAGGTGGGAAGGCTGGCAAAATGAATGCTTTCAAAGGGCAGCAAACCAGCAGCCTAAATCTGGAGCTGGTTAAGGATGGAAGACCCCACAGCATGTTGTCAGTTGGGCTTTCTAATTCCCAGACTGAAAATTAGCATTTAGCTCTGCCTGCATCTGAGTTAGCATTTTTGTTTGTATTTGACACCATCAATTACAACCCTGTCAGTTTCAGAAGGAAAGGAATGACAGACTTCTCTCCTAAATGGCTGCTGAGGTTATCACTGGTATTTAAAATGGCTGCTGAACAGCAAGCATAAGTGAGGCAGATTTAACTCTGCCATAACTCTGCAGTTCTACACAGCCCTTCAATTTATGCAAGAAGTTATAGCACTGTGCACTGCTATTGAATTCCCCTATTTGTCTTTTTTCTTCATATATAAGGAATTAAAGTCATAGAAAAATAAAGTAATATTCTTATCTTGTAATAGCTTTGGTTGTTACAGAATTAAAAAATTAAAGCACAGGCTTGACATATGTTTTCTCGATGGATCCACTGTCAGAGGAAAAGTGAAATAATGACAGCCTCAGAAACTGTCTGTTGGAAATGTCTGTTTAGAGGACCTGAAAGGTCTTAGAATTTTCTAATAAATAGAAATAGATTAGGAAGTTCTTTTAGAGAGATATGATACACCAAAATACCAGTGAGTAGGTGATAATTAAATTGACTTAATATGTAGAAAGCTTTAAATCATTAGTCAAGGCAGAAATTCTTTGTTCAGATTTTGTTATGAAAATATCATCTACAAGCATACCCATCTGTACACCTACCAAAATAATACTGCTTTCTGAGGAATTCCTATTAACTGTTTAGTTTTCAGATGCAAATTCTGGTTATTCTCACCCAGTGAGTACAACTACTCTCAGAGATAAAGGAGAGGTATCTTTAACACCCACCCACTCCCCTTCACTTTCTGCAGGCCAGGTTGTGTGTCAGGCAGTGAGCCAGCCTGTTTCTGAACAGTTCCCCTGCCCCAGAGCCAGCTTGCTCTTATTCTGAATCCCTCAGACTCTCTTCCTCCTACTTCTTTCTTACAGACATTATTATTTTTGAAGAAAACTGTTCTTAATCGGCACAGACTTTCTCAGATTGAGTTTTTACACAAAGAACTATGGTACTTTGGTGTCTGCTATGCAAGCTGGAATAAACAGCAGTTTGCTTTGAAAAGGAAAATGGTCAGTTACATTTAAAATGGAAAATTAAGTGGGATGAGAGCACAGGTCCACATATCAGAGTGCAGATGCCTATTCCATTAATGCTGACATGTCCCCTGGTACGGCACTGACCCTGGGCCACTAAAGGTCTCACAGGCAATTCTAAGATATGATATGGGACTCAGTGTGGTTCCAGATCATTATTTACAAATATATGCTTTACAGAGATAGAGAGCTTAGCTGTAAAAATGTGAACTTTCTGGTCTTGAGTCAAAGCAACAGTTCAAGGTCCCTTCTATTAACACTATAGATGTAGCCATGACATGTCACTAAAAGTTTCTATATAATGTACTATGTCCAATATCCTATGCCAGCACTCCTCTCTTTCTTTAATTGACTTATTTATGACTTTGCAGCATGTAAACTCTGGTTTTGTCTATTCTTCATTTTCTAACACAGACTTCTGTCTGTGATTGCATGACCTTTTTCTCTGCTCCTTCCCCTCCGTCCTCACTGGTTTTGACAAGACAAAATAACTGAAAATTTTGTTACCATTCTTATTTTCGTTACCACTCTTCTCTTCTTTGCAAAGACAGGACCTACTATACAACACTCATGTATACCTTTCCTCGTGCTGAAAACAAAAATTTAATCTTCTATTTTGTTTATTTCTCTAGGAAATTTTTTCTTTGGTGACACTTGTTTCTCTTTTGCGTCAACACTTGAAGGTGTTATACTGGTGGATTTCTTTATAATGTGGATAGTTAAGATGGAAATAACATTTAAATAGAGGACCAGGCATGATTGTTTTGATAGACATACTTGTATCCTCAGATATCAGCAATCTAAGAAAATCTTTATAAATCTGTTACGGTCATTGTCAAGTGTACTAAGTGTTTTCTATAATAATTCTTCATATGCAAAGGGAAGATGAGCTTGTGTAGTTGAAAACAACATTCTCAGTTTTTAGTTAAATGTAACATATAACTTTGTCTCTACCAAGTCTTTTTGTCTGGGTGAATTCTGAGCTCTTGAAACCCTTCTCTGGAAGGCATTGAAAGCTCTGGGCTCTGTCATGTTTTTATTCAATCGGTCTATAGAATTGTTATGTGATGTTTGGGAAGGTTTGATAATGTTACTAACGCGGTCCTGAGAGAAATCTTTAGTCCAACAAAGAGATACTCCTGTTTTTTCTATTCTTCCATCCCTCTCAGACATAGGGGACATAATGTCTCTCAGCCCTGAAACACTGGCTTCTGTTCCTATTAAAGGTGGCACTGCTGCTGCTGAGTCAGCTGAAGGAATTATTAGGCAGAGGGTTTAAGAGCTGCCTTCCCTGACTCCTGGGGGAGTTCCTGTGTGTGTGGTGTGCACAGCACGGGCAGTCCTGTCCTGCATCACACACCCACGTGCACGGATCCCCCCTCGTGTGGCTGCTGCAGCTCTCCTTATTTAACCACCTGAGCTTTGACTGTGCAAACTGGACAGGATTGCCTGTTTTGCCAGTTTCTTGGATAGAAAGTGTATTCCTGTAAAGTGTACCCAAGAATGAGAAATTGCATTTTAAAATGTTTTCTTTTACACAGTCTTTCAGGCTGTCCACGAGCAAAGAAAAGTGGAATCAGGATAGCACAAAGTAAGGAAGACAAAGAAGACCAAGAGCCAATTAGGTGAGAACAAATATTGTCAAAGGGCCTTTGTATAGGTCTTATATATCTTCAGTGTTTTTTAAGACATAAAAGTTATTGTATAATAGTTATCCAAGGGCAGAAGACCACATTTATTCCTATGAGCAAATCTAGTTTCTGTGCTGATTGTTTCAGCAAAGGATACAGCATTAGCCAAGGATACAATCATCTGTAATTTAGAAATAGTTTTAAATCCTTCACTTTCAAAAGAATAATCTGGAAATTAATAATCTGTTTGCATACTACAGGCGAACCATACATGCTAAATAAAGGTAGTTATGGGAATAGAGGATTGAGTGTTTATATGAGCCTGCTGCAACCAATCTGATTGTTCATGCAGTTTGCAAAAGAAACAAATGCCTTCCTGTAGGTCTTGGTTTCTTCTTGCAAGGCACTCTGATTATCAGTGGCCACTGTACTTGGTGGATTAATGACTGCTTGGACCATTCAGGACCAGATCCTCAGCAGAAAATTGCAGGAATATTTTAGTTCACAAACAGTGAATTGGCCTTTAGTTTAGACGTGTGCAACGTAGCAACACATTGAAAAAAAAAACAACCATAATTTTCTTTAAATGTTTCACTTTGAAGATTCTAACTTTTCCTTCTAACCTTGATTATTTGGTTTTTAGTATACAGACTATACAGAGCAGTATATTGAGCAAATGTATGGGGAGATTCCCAAGTAAGAAAAACCATCAGATAAATACAGAACTGCCTTCATTGGTCTCTGGGCTATAGCACATAGTTCCATATCATCACCCCTATTCAAAGAGTGGTTAAAGGAGCTCAGCATTTCTAATGAGGTGCTCTGATTCATCATAACTGTGTATGAATGACACTTTCATGACTTCAGACAAGTCTTCTTTGGGTTCCATACCTATAAATAAAATGTACCAATGATTGTACTAAGTAGTATTTTATGCTTGCAAGGGTTTTCTGAACAACTTTGCTGCTGGTCAGAGCTCAGTAGCAAATATTTCAATTCCCCTGTGATATTTACCGTGATAAACACCTGCAATCCAAATACATGTCTCAATCCTTTTGTTACAGTTGCATTATGTCAACAGCTGTGACTGCATTTACTGGCTACCCTTCTTAGAATTTATCAGAGAACTTTTTTTTCTTCCAATTGTAAAGTTCTGATTGTAATTTTACACACTACAGGGTATCTTGACTACTTTTGTGACCACAGTGTGGGATTACTCTTTCCTTTTCATGTCAGGTTTATTTTGACTTTGTTGTAAAGGCTACCAGGTATATAATGGCAAGACAATAAAGTTTCTCTCATCTATCTGCTATACAGATGTCCAGTTCCTGGCTGTGATGGCCAGGGTCATATAACTGGAAAATACGCGTCCCATCGCAGTGCATCAGGGTGTCCTCTTGCTGCCAAAAGGCAAAAGGATGGGTACCTGAATGGCTCACAGTTCTCCTGGAAGTCAGTGAAGACGGAAGGAATGTCATGTCCAACACCAGGATGTGATGGCTCAGGACATGTCAGTGGTAGTTTTCTTACTCATCGTAGGTGAGTAACTATGACTTATGTTTTTCACTTCTGTTTATTATTTAAATCAGATTTAAAATATAGCTTTTTGTCATGGCATTTCTGTGTTCCTTTTGAGTTTCATTATTACATCAAAAAATAATCTGCGTGTATTTGTTGGTAACTGGAAACCCAGACAGGCAAGTTTTTGTATGCAGATACAGACCTGCACTTGAATCCATAATATATAGAAAATTCTAGGGGAAAAATCATGCATGAGAATAACTGTAAATTCCTATTGCTTTATTGTATATTTATGGACTTGGGGTAATTTTATTTAATTAAAATTACCTTGGGGTAGACATTGTAAGACATATTGGAGTCCACCTTATTTTCAGAGATGTCAAACACATTCTTGATTCTCAAACATCAGAGCATGGAACTGAAGAATATTAGGAAAGAGCTCCATAAAATCAAAGTTCTTTTATTCATTTGGTAATTAACATGTTTGTTGAAAACAATATATGTAGAATACAGAACATTATTTAAAACAAATGGAATGTAAATATTTGACAAAAGAAATACAAAGCTTGATTTTTCATAAACTTGGCAAAAATACGAGAGCTTCAATGATAAAATTTTTCATAGCTTTTAAAAGGAGGAGAAAGTGGCCAGTCTATTAGGGATAAAACCTGCTGCCATTTTAGATATTAGATTATGAAGAAACAAGGATTTTTTTGAGCTCTGGCTGGGAATCTAGGCCTGAAAATGACTATAATGTCAGAGCAAATTTCCTATTATATAATCGCTAATATAGAACTCTATTACTTCAAATATGTCAAGTTGATGTCCCTAATTTGTCACCCTCTCCAGGCAGACCTCAGGTGAACTTCTGTACCCTTTAGTTAGCTAAACCAATTTGATCTTGTTTTGTAGTCAGTTCTAGATACAGAGGTGAAAAGTGTGCTTCTTCCTTCTCTTGCCTGTAACTATTTCCTTTGATTCTTTCTTTGACGATCCTTTACAGCTTCACTCAGAAGCCTTATCCTTACTTCAACCTCTCCAGACTTTGTGCACATAGTTCCTATTTATTGTTCAGGCTGGGAGTTGTTTTTCTACTCAGTCTTTTGTGGTATCTACCATGAAGGGATTCTGGTCCCTGACCTGAGGTGTTACCTGAGGAGCCAAATGTATTACACAGACTGCAGCTCCCAGAGGCTTTAGGAAGCAAGAGATGCAAAACTGACCATTTATGCAGATACCACATGTGGCTTTAAGTTTCTGAATTTTGGTAAAATACCAGTATTAGTGTTTCTGTTTCAGTTTGACTTTATTCATTATAGTGTAACATTTAACTCAGAGACATCTGTCATTAAAATTTTGAAATTATTTTACCTTTAGTTAAAACGTACAATATAATTACTAGGAGATTGCTTGCAAGGAGTATTCACATAGTAATTATGGTTTCAAGAAGAAAATTCTTGCAAGAATAACTAACTTCTAAAAGAAATGTACTGATACTAAGTTAAACAATTTAAAGGGCAAATTGTGGCTAGAGATTTTTTTTAAGGAATGCTTTAATGAAAAAAAAAACCTAATACAGTAACCTAAATATGACATTTAGCTACAAAGCTAATGTCTGGTTTTTAGTACCACTATGTTAAGTAGAAACAGAGACTTGTAAATGGCTTACTTTATTTGATCAGTTTTTGGGCAAAAAGATCCACTGTTAGAGAAGAGTACCACAAGGTGAAAGGTTGCTTAAAAAGACTGATGAAGTTGATTGATTCTACATAATTGTCTTGATGTAACAAAGGGCCAGTATTCTAAGTTGTAAGCAAACTGAACAACTTCTTGAAGCTTCCATATGCAGTGGTAATATTAATAACAAGCCATGTTATTTTTAAAATATTACTAGTTCTTGTATAATTCTTAAGGCTGTTAAAAGTGGTTGGTTCATTTGCTCACACAAATAAAAGCACATGGAGCCATTTTAGATGTCTTTGGGTTACTTATGTGGCCTCCAGCTGCTGCTCAGAAAGGTAGGTCCAGTGTAATATTTATCAGCCTCAGAGATGTATTTTCTCAAATAGCGTTTCATGCCTGTATATGGACAACTGAATCAAACTCTGAATGTAGGATTGAACATCAGAACAGTTCACCTACCTTAAGAATCTGCTTGTACAAGCTGTAGGATGCATTTACTCCACTTCAGGATCAATGGATCCTGGAGAGCGGTCCACTTCAGTGGACACCAGTCTTTAATCAGTTGTACCATAAATGTCACTGAATGTGTCGAAAGGGAGTGTTTTCCCCTGCCTACAACAGTTTGTACCTTATGCCTTTTGAAGTGTTCTTAGGGCATGCAGTATAGCTGTAGTGGGTTGGGCCAAAATGACTGAAGACTTGTGATACACTCCCTTCTTTGATTATGACAGCTGAGAGCTGAATGTACTTGGCAGGGGATCTACAGGGGTGCTGGTCTTGTTAAAGGAATGGGCCCCAGAGCTCCGTGGCAGCTTTGACACAGCTTAGTCAAAACCTGCAGGTGTTTAAACCCAGGTGTCATAATCTGGAGCTCAATCCCACATAAATCATAGACTCTCAATTTTCTTGCATAAGGATGAAATATTCCCTCACTTCAGGTGAAGTTCTTCATTCTAACAGACTGTGGTCTCATCTTCTACTGCTAATAGCATTTTGCTGAACAGCCATGGCTGTAAATCTCAAATTCTCACCTTCTGAAGAGAAGCAATTGTATGCCAGTGAGACCAGATTTATGGACATTCTTTTGCAGGTAGAGCTGGTTTTATCATGCATAGGGAGAAAGTAGGGCTGTGGCCTTTACCTGAGACAGTAGAAGCTCCTCAGGAAGGAGGAGTTAATGTCTTTGTTTTTGCCAGTACACCTTGCTTTAGTCCTGTTAGGATTTTTTTCCTCCCCAGTGGAAATATTTTTATATTGGAAGACTTCTCTGAGCATATATATGCATTCATTTCATGTGTAGTTGTCCTTTATGTCTTCTCCAAGAATTTTATATTTTGCCATTTGTAGATAGCTGTTAATATGCTGTTATTAAAACAACTGTAATACTCTCTGGAAATGAACAGCAGACTGGCTTGTGAAAATGATGCCAGCTGTTGAATTTATCAAATAAATATTAGGAAAGATGTTTTTCAGGTAAAGATTTCTTAGAACTGCTGTTGACATTGTACACATGATATCATTGCACTGGTATCAATGGATACTAGAGATGATCCACAAGGGCTGGTAAATCAATAAAGACCTTCTCCAACTGGTATGTAGTCTGGAATTTAAATGTATACATATTCCTACATTCACACTTAAGAAGCAGAATTAAGTAGCCAATGAAAAAAGTCAGAAATTTCAGTGAATTTTGAATCCTACTCCACGATCCAACCAAGTTGGATCCAAAGGTTCCAACAAAAGTTTCTGGTTTTTAACATTTCATTGCCTGTTCACAGAAATGTCTGTGAATAGTTTTATTTTGTCAAGGAGTTTGCATTAGAAAAGAATAGAAACAGAGAGTTATCAGGAGGGCTTTGAAGCATAGGATTAAGTGGGCTGTGCTTCAAAAAGGAGCCTCTGCAAGGAAGAGAGGCCAGTGTGAAATTAGGTGACCTATCAGCAGTATGAAAATGAATTGGAAGGCATGTAAGCATGGAATCAGTAGACAGATAAATTAAATAGGTTATAATGAAATGTAAGTTGCTTATTATAGTGTAGCTTTGCAGTTTAGTCCTTGAACAGACCCTTACATCCCCGTATTTGATTTAAAAAGATTTTTATGGATGGCATCATTTCTAGTGCTGTGATCAATGGGGACTTTCTCAAAATATACTTGGATTTAGCAACCCTGCTCCTTAGCACAGAGAGGGAATGTGCTTGTGCTGACTTCAGTGGAAATTACCTGCAGAAATGCCTTTTCAGATGAAAAACTGTGTTCTTGCTCCCATCTTCAGCTGACTTTTATTTACATCAGTGATCACTCATTTAAAAAACATTAATGTAGCTTTTAAGTTCCCTTTTATAAGGAAAACTATGGGGATTTAACCCCTGTTGGGACCTCAGCCCCACAGAGTTGCTTCCTCCCTTCCAGCAGCATGGGGGAGAGAATCTGAAGTGTGAAAGTGAGAAAAATTTAACTATTAAAAATTTAACTATTAAAGAAAAAGCCACACTCACAAGCAAAGCAAAACAAGGAATTAATTCCCTGCTTCCCATGGCCAGTCAGGTGTTCAGCCATCCCCAGGAGAGCAGGGCTTAAGTGATGGGGTCTTGGGAAAACAAACACCATCACTCCAAATGTCCCCCCTTTTCTCCTTCTTCTTCTTCCCCCAGGTGTGTATATTGAGCATGACACCATATGTTGTGGGATATCCCTTGGGTCAGTTGGGATCAGCTGTCCCAGCTGTGTCCCCACTCAGCTCCCAACTTGTGCACCCCCAGCCCCACCAATGGTGAGGTGGGGTGAGAAGCAGAAAGGCCTTGGCTCTGTGTGAGTACTCCTCAACAGTAAGGAAAACATCCCTGAATTACCCATGCTGTTTCAAGCACAAATCAAAAACACGGCCTCATACCAACTACTCTGAAGTAAATGAACTCTAGTCCAGCCAAAGTCAGTACAAAAAGATTTTAGTAGAGTTGTAATATACAAGGGATGATCAAATTATAAGGGTTTTTTCCCATTTACAAGCTAATGCTAGATAGAGATGAAAGCATAGAGAAGGGTGATTTTTCTTTAGTGAACCTATATCCTTGCTGAGGACAGTAGGACTCCAAGATCCATAAAAACGTTTATAGAATGGGATTTGTATTTGAGCAGCAAGGGCATGCCACTGTGTTTGCAAGATGTCTAGATTTGCTGGGGGGAAGCAATGGACATCATCCACTGCCTTTTCCCTTCTAAAGGAATGTATGTAGAAATTATCAAGTGGTTATGAGAGGTTATTACATATGACACTTGTTACAGGCTATCCACTTTATGCATAGGAAGGTTTAGTTAATGGTAAGGCTGTCAGAAAGCCCACAGGAAATTCACTCAGTTCAGCCATTACCACACATGCATGTCCTGAGGTGAAGGAGTGCCAGTGTTGTTTTCTTCAAAAATTCTATGTTATTCGTAGCTCTTAGTTGCACAACTGCATTGCTAAGCATGGGAACAGACAGTTTATGAAAAGATGAAAAGACTGAAAAAAAACAACCCAAAAGAACATCAAGACAGGAGCTGCCCTCTGCAGCTGCTTTCTGGAAGCTGTGTGATACCTACACTCACATGGATCCTCAGAGGACCTCTAAGTTCTCCAACACTCAAAGGAGATGACAAATGTGAGGGAAGAAGGTTGGAGATGTAGATTTTTCATATGCAGATCATTTTTCTCATTAAATATGCTTTGCTAGAAATAAATACTGCATAAAAATCCTCTGTGATCATCCTCAGCTTCTGAAGGGAGAATTTGGAAATACCACCTACAGTCAAACCTCCTGGTGCTCAGGACCACAGAATAGCATCTCACCCCAGGGTTTATCTGGGGTGCCAGGGTGTCCCCAAAGAGGGAGTAGCTCTGTAATGCAGATGCTATACAAAACACAGGCTAGTGGCTGCAAATTCTCTCATAAATTGTTGTAGAGCTTTCAATATTTGCCTGATGTCACAGCCTGTCTTAACAGCAGCATTTCTCAGCTTCAGCATTTTAAAACATAAAAATACTTGTCATTAAGTATTATTATTAAAAATTTTATAATTATAAAAATTACTTATCATTAAGAACAATGGCTCTCCAGCCTGTCCACATCTTTTTGCATAGTGTGAGCCAAAACCAAGCACCATATTCCAGGTGTGGCCTGATAAGCAATGAGTGGGACATGGACTTCTGTGTCCCTGTGGAGATGCCCTTGTTGGTGCAGCCCAGTGCCCTGCTGGCTCTCTGTGCCACAGCAGCAGCACTCACACTGAGCTTATCATTCCAGGACCCCCAGGTCCCTTTCCACAGAGCTGCTCCACAGACAGGTAGGTCCCAGCCTGTGCTGCGCTCCTGAATATTTTCCCAGGTACAAGACCTGACACTTGTTTTGGTTGAACTTCATAAGGTTCTTGTCAGCCCACCCTTCCAGCCTATCCAGGTCTTCCCGCAGTGTGACTTCTGCTTCCAAATAGTTCACTTCCCTACTCAGTTTGGTATCCTTGTCAAACTTCATCAGGATACACTTGATCCTGTTGTCCAGATAACTTAGGAAGATTGTAATCAGGGTTGGGCCCAGTATGGATCCCTGGGAGACAGGTTGTGGTGGGTTGAAAGTTTGAAAAGGAGCTGTTTACCACCACCCTGTGTGCAACCTCTCAGCCAGTTTCCCACCCACTACAGAGATCACTAGTCCAGACCATCAGACTTTTCTCTAGGAGGAGGCCATATCAAAAGCCTGGGAGAAATCCAGGTAGAGAATGTCCACTTGCCGCCCCTCCTCCCCAAATCAACCAAGCAGGTTACTTTGTCACAAAAATCAAATTTTCTTTTGCAGGTTTGTTAAGCACAACTGGCCCTTGGTGAATCTGTGCTGGCTTTTCCCAATCATGTGCTTCATCTCACTTGTGATAGCCCCCTGGAGTATTCATTCCATAACTCTCCCAGAGACTGAAATAAGGCTAAAGAGCCTGTACATCTTTCTTTACGCCCCTCTTGTAGGTGGGGTTGCCACTATCTCTCTTCCAGTTTTCTGGGATATCCCCTGATCTCCACAATTTCTCAAAGATTATGAAGAAGCTTGCAACAACATCAGCTGCACTCCTCACACCCTCGGGTGGGCAGTGTCAGGGCCCATTGATTTGTAGTGCCAAGCTCCTGTAACAGTTCGGTTGCAACTCTTCCATCAGTGATGGTCAGTCTATGTTTGCATCAACCTGGAGTTTTGCTCCCAAGGCCTGGGGCCCAACAGTGTTGGTAAAGACAGATGTAAGGGAAGTGTCAAGAACTGCTGCCTTTTCTGCATTGCTGGTGACTAATTCACCTCTCCCATATAACAGTGTGCCAATATTTTCCTTCTGTTTCCACTTGCTCTCTATGTACCTAAACAACCATTTCTTGGATTTTTTTACATTTCTATAGCCAGCTTCATTTTGAGCTGAGCTTTTGGTATTCCAGCTGCATCTCTGCAGCCCCTAGCTACAGCCTTGTCATTCCCAGTGGGTATTTGCCCACATTTTCATCCCTGGTCCACTTCTCTTTTGGTTTTGAGCAGACCCAGAAGCTCACAGTTAAGCCAGTTGCAAGCATCCTTCAAAACACAAAGCATCCAAACTGCCAGCTGAATTCTCAAGGTGCCCTAAGCTTCCAAAATGCCCTATTTTTCAGGAGTTTGTGTCCAGCAGTACCTTTTGAAAGGTGTTCCTATGCTGTACACTGAAAGTGGTAAAAACTTTACAGAGAAAAATATTTTTTTTTCTATTTATGAAACATAAATGCTTTCAAACTCCAGATTTGTAAGAAGCTTTGAATATGCAATGCATTGAAGTATTTGATTGCATCTATTTCTAGCCAGGTCTCTTGTCAGGTCAACTCTTGTCCATGCTTTTATTTGTTGCTACAGTAAGTTGACAGAGTGCTGCATTTGTGTCAAAATTAATTCACTCTTAGTTCTCACTGTTTTACTCTTTCTTTGGTAGGCCTTTTAAGTTGTTTAGGGTGTTTTTTCACTTGGTCTTAATCTGCCTGTCCCCTTCCTGTAACTGATTTATTTTGCTGTTTCCCATCTATTAGTTTTTCCTACAAGCTGTACATTGCAATTCAGCAGGAGAATATCATACATCATTAAGAGTATAGAAGAACTAACCAAATTCACTGCATTTAACAGTAGCTACAACTGTCAAATATAAGCATCATCATGATGGCATCATTAAAAGATGACAGGCATGGAAGTGCGTTGACATTTCCAAGAAGACAAGGAAAGAAATGAGGCAATTAAATGTAATAATAATATACATAAAGAAAAAAAAATCTGTGTGGTGGGTCCTGCAGTGCAAAGGATTTTTTTTTACTGAGTAATTTTGTGTTGACCTTAAAGGAGAAGGGTCTTCCTAAACCACTTTTCAACACCTTCCTCTTCCTATCCTCATTCTTTCCTACAGTGGTGTTCTGGCCCTCTTCCCTTCTCAGTCACTATGGCTCTTGGTCAGTCTTCTTACTTCTGAGCTGCTCAGTCCCCGGCATTTGCAGTAGTTGGTGCACTGGCAGAACAGGACAGGCAGTCTCAGGCGTTGCTTCCAGCAAGCATTCTTCTGCTGCAGGCCCTGCAGCCCTGAACAGGGCTGGTGGAAGGGAAGGCTCCCACAAAAAGTACATGGAGGGTCTGGTGCTAAACACTAACTCATCCATTTAGCATGTCAAATGGACACTCTGTCAGAGGGTTATAGCTCTGACCAATCTACTTTTGTTTTCCTGAAGACAGCAGAATGTATCTCTAAACTCAGAGCAACACCCCATGAAGTGTTTCTTGCTCCAATTCACAGACAGTTAGAGTTATTCACTAATTATTTGGACTTTTTGTTCTCCTCAGCCGGGACAAAATAATGTATATGGACAAAACAGTGGTATAGAAGTATATTCTGAGAAATATAAATATTTTGCCTATGACATTTGGGGAAAAAAAAATGAGCCTGGCCTGACAGTTACCACTGAAGATTTCAGTCAGATCATTAAAAATTTGGCAAAAGTTACAAGTGACTAAATGCAGAACCTGGTTGTTGAAAGAGTTAGGCCCTTTGCAGGTAGTTCTGCCAGCTCTTTTCATTACAAGCTGGAAGAAGGATGGAATAGCATTTTAATCAGCTGTACCATTTGTTGAACTGTTACTCTTGATAGTAAGATAATCTAAAAGGACTTAAGAGGTTTACTTAGCTTGGGAAAGTCACAGAGAAAATAATATGAAATCTGTATTAGAAAAAGCAGACTGCACAATATAAACTAGAAAAATCATTTTCCTTAGCAGACCTGACAAATTACAGCAGACAGCAATTGTACAGGTGTTTGCAATGTGACACTTCCTTGATTTCAGGCACTTAGCAGAAGCTGTCTGGTTATAAGTCTGCTTGTCCTCATTCCAGACATAGCTCATAAAAAAGCAGAGAATACAGGATGACTTTTTAGATTTCAGGAGGGATGAATTTTCCTCTTGAAATACATTTTTCTCCTTGCTGTCTATACAAAGTTCAGAGAAATTGTGCTTCATTTTGAGTGCCAAAGTGAGCTGTACTTGGTCACTTAAATAGATCACATGAATTTTTCAGCCACCTAAGAGCACTAATCAGAGGTGTGTAGCTAAACATACACCTTACCTATTTATACACAGGGAAGTCTCAACCTTTCTTCCTATTCAACAGCCCGGTAAATCCACTGGTCTTCAGCTCATCTGTCCTGTTGTGGGCAGTCCCCTGACAGGAGAGAGGCCAATAAGCTTTGCAGAAGCCAGGCCCCAGCTCCTGGGGCGTTCAGTTGTGTCCCACTAAGTGCCTGGCTTAATGCTGGGGCCACCTGTAAGTCATGCAATGTGCTGCAGTGGGTACTCGCTCACCAAAGAATAAATGAGAGATTTTTTTAACAGTTGTTACACATTGGGCAAGAGCCAAACCTCTTTCCCTCTTCAGGGATGATACAGGTCAAAGCTCATTAACACATGTGAGAAGCCCACCCACAAAGCCTCTTTGCTGACTAAGCAGCCTCAGTTAACTAAATATCATGTAAATTTGCCAAGGGACTACTGTGCCCAGCTGAAGGGCATCTTTGGCAGTGCTCTTACAGTTCCAGCATTTCAAGATTCATTAATCCCTTTTCTGCTGTATATTTATGCCCCAGGGGGATTCCTTTCAAATTGAGTCTGCTCTCAAGGCTTTTTCTCTCAGCTTTGCCATGTTAACATTTCTGCATAATTCCTATTTTTGTTTTTCTTACCTGATGCCTGCTTTGTTCTTTTGTTATGAGGGATAGGCATAATTAAACTAAAACTGCTACCTTACCTTTTAAATCTTCAATAAAAAAAAAAAAAAAAAACCAAAAAAACAAAACAAATACTTTCTTCTGGGTGGCCATTTACTCTCTCTTGATGTCCATTTGGTGCCTTTGACTGACCAGATTTTAATGCTAATTCAACCCTTCCCCCACTAAAATAAAAACATAGTTCTTTCCAGAAAGTTTTCTGAAACAATGATCAGATATTATTAAAATAATTTTGAAAACATTGCATTTTATTTTAATCATAATGGCTGTATTTTTTTATGACCATTTAGGTAGTGGTTTGATTTTTCTTACTTCTGAAGCAAAGATTTATTTAAACAGAATAAAATCTCAGCTACTTTCCTCAGCACCTTTGGAAAACAGCTTGAATTAGGAGCTGTCCCTTTCCACATTACATCAAGCTTTTAGTATTTTTAATTTAGATTTCCCTCCTGACTCAAAATTGAACTTTTTCACAGCAAGCAGTCAGGTGTGAGTTGCAAATGCACCCAAAGAAGTTGTAAATGTACCAAAAAAACCCCCAAAAACCCCAACTAACCAACCAAACCAACCAAACAAAAAGCTTTAGCCAGGAAACAAGACCTATAAAGGGCCACATTAATAAAAATCATTATTTTCCAATGAAGAATTCTGAAAGTGAGCTGAAGAGATTATTTTTTTCTGACACCCAACACCACACAAAGGCAGCTGGGGTTGTGTGGGGAGAAGAGATTCCTCTGTGAGTCGTGGCAATCTCCATGAAAACAGAACTACCTTGTTTGCAGAACCTCTCTCCTGGATTCCCTTTGCTTCACATCTCTATAAGAACCTGGTGAAAAGCCAATCATCCTTGAATGTAAATAAAAATGAGTGCTGGTTTAGGGAGGGTTCCTTTTATCTCTGCTGGAGTTGTGCATGTTTCCTCCTTTAAGGTGTGTAGTAGAATTTACTCATGGGAATAAGGAAGTCACTAAAGCTGATACCCTTCAACATAGAAAAAAAAGAGTGGTTCATGGATTTAATATTAAACTAAGGAATGGGCTACTTTGATCACTGAGTTTGATCTCTTAACTTGAACTTCAAACATTAGCAAATAGTTGAAGAGCTTAGTAAGGTTTCAGCCATTAACAAAATAAAACAGTCATTCTCACTGTGATCTGTATTTCCCTGAATTTCAAAAGGATTTACATCTGGGGCTTGTTTTGAATATATCTCTAGTTAAAAGACGTACCTTGAAAGTGACTTGTTCCTTCCTCTAGTCTACAGACAATACTATTTTTAATAGACACGAGAAGTGTTTCATTTTATTTTTGAAAAATCATTGTGGTAGTGAGCCTATAAACTTCTTGCAGGGTTCATAAAATTTTTGCTCAGGATGCTTTTTGGGTTTGAGGCTGTGGTTTCTTTATACTCTGTTATTTCTTTCTTTGTAAACTTCAACACTTGACATACCAAATAAAAAATTTGTGGTTTATTTGACCTTTATCTTCTCCTTTCCCATATACCTACTTTGTTTGGAAATTGTTTTCTTCACTTGAAAAGCCAAGTGCAAATTCTCCAGCTTCAAGAGGGACTAAACTGCATCTGTCTACTGAGGAAAAAAATGTATTTAACACACAACTGGAACGCAGATAACTAAAATCGGTCACCCAGACAATTGCTCCACTTGATCAATGATCCTTCACTCTGGTGGCCTCTGTTGTTTGCATCCCTGAAGACAGTGCAATTACATTCTTGAAACAGTTCAGGATTTTAGCTCACATGTATTTAATCTAAATTTCTTGATCATTTATTTAATCTAAATTTCTTGATAAATGTGCACTGAACACTACCTAAAAACTCCTTTAAAACTTTTTCACCCACTAATTTTCATTTTATTTTTGAACAAATTTCACCCTATTTCCAAATCCACTGAATATATGGTGAGGCACTGGTTGCAGTAAGATAACCACATTGCTAAACCAGAAAGAAAATTCATTCTTCACCCTATGTTCAACTCTAATAGATACAATCACCCAATCACCATACAGTCTTTATAGTATTTTGTAAGTTATGGCAGAGGGTGGTTTTCTAGAATGATGTGCCAGACAATACTTTTCTTTCTCAAATTAGAGGTTAAGCCCAACAGCAGAAATTTATCAAGAGCCAAGACATAATGCATCCCAACAAAATAAGGTGTTGATGGTCATCTGGTTGTAGATACAGCAGAGACTCACAGCTCTTGGTGAATCAGAAACTCAGAGGGAGTACAGAGTTAATTTCTGCTGCTTCTCACAGCCCTGCCAAAATGCTGTGGCTTCAAGCCCTGTGGCATCCAGAGTCTGACAGAGATAATTCATGGTTTTGTAGGTTTATACCAAATAAAAACCATTTATACTGAATCTATTACAGCAACATCCCAGCAATGCTGTTAGAAAGCCTAACTCATTTTTATTATGGAAAGAATACTCAACTATGTTCTTATGTTCTTATGATTTCCTGTGTGTATGAGAATAATGGCAGGAGCAAGTGAGATAACTGTGATTAATTTTACTAATTCTTTGCTGGAATGAATAAGCTGCAGAATTGTGTCAAAGTCAGTGTAAAGTTTGAAAACCTATGACAAACATCAACTGTAAAGGATTCAAATATCCTGAGTTGGAAGGGACCCATAAGGAGTCAAAGTCATCGAAGTCCAGACCCAAGAATCACACCAGGTGCCTGAGAGTATTGTCCAAACACTTCCTGAACTCCATCAGGCTGTGACCACTTCCCTGAGGAGCCTGTTCCATTACCCAACCACCCTCTGGGTGAAGAACCTTTTCCTAATATCCAGCTTCATAGCATACTTAATGCAAGGATAAGTATTATCCTTAACAAAACTACTACCTCAATATTTCTCATAGCCTTTTTTTATTTCTGAGATATTTAAAGCATGTAATGCTTAACTCTTAAACACTGAAATAGCTTTCACATATATTCTTTTGTTTGCCAGTCACAGGAAAAAAATAAAATCATCCTCTGTCCTTCTGTCCTTCTGTCCTTCTGTCTCCTTCTATCATTCATTCTTCTAGAAATCTCCAGCAACTCTCAGTCTCACTGGGATCTCAATTCAAGCTTTTTGGTTAACTTTACACCTCTGTAGGGTTCAGCCTTTGTACAACAGACCACTTTTGTGTAACACTGCCTTCACTTTGTTTTTCATCTTGTCTTCCCATATATCCTGAGTTCTTTTGGCTGTTCTCAATTCAAAGAGCAGTTGCCTTCAGTAGAAGTAAACATAGTCAATTAGATAAGAGGTAGAATGTCCTTGTAGAGTAGAAGCTTATTCTAAAAGTCCTAATTTACTTTTTAATTACTTAAAACAGTTTAAAGGAACTAAATTAACAACAGAGAAAAGCGAAAAGGGTGCACATTGCTATCTTTGACTAGGTAATTTCTGAAGAATTTAGACAAGTTAAACAAACTGTAGTAGAAGTCAATACTCTTAATTTAGGTTACTAACTTGGTATCTGCTTCACTGAAACTGAAAGTGCCTGACTCAGGAAAGTGAGCTCATCTGCTTACAATACAATATATAATTAATGAAGAGACAGATTTGCCAGAAAAGATCTGCAGAGGAAAGCAATGGCATGGTCTGGCTTTGGCATCTTCCTCTGTGGTGAGCAGAATACCTTTGGGAGTTTTGAATGCTTTCTCAAATTGCATAAAGCCACTGGAAAATTTAGGACCATATGTTCATTCACAGCCTCTTCTAAGGACAGACATGTAACAAGCGAAAGCTAGTCAGTCACATAGGTGCATGATGCACAAGTTAAAGCTGTGCATGTAAGGATTGGGGAAGAAAAAAGAGGAAGCTTGTCGATTAGGCATGCAGATGTATTGCAAAAATCTCATTTTGATCATAGCTCTCCTTTGTCTGTACATACTGTATTAGATCACCAGTGGGTTAGAACAAAACTAATCTGGCTACAGAATGTGGAAGCCTTCTGCATCTTCACTAGAACTCCCAAAAAATAGGCAGCCCTTTGCCTTTCTCCTCACTAACTTGTGATTCATCTGGCTGCCTCCAGAAGAAGGTAGATAATCCATGCAGAAGGACTCTCCAACAGTTCCAGCAGCAAGGATGGAGCACAGCACCCAGATCTTTGTGATTCAGTTTAGGCAGAAGGGTGCCTGAACTGGAGCCAAGCTGTAGGTGCTCCGTACCCTGGCAATACATCTCTCTCCAGTGGTGATGGGCCACGGACAGTTGCTGTTTGGCAGCTACAATGTGACCACCCTGTTTTGTGAAATAGGAAAGTTTAGTATTGCACATATGGAACCTTGTACCTGGGGCCTCAGGGTGAGAGTGCACCTTGGAGCACCCTGGGCACACCTTCTAGACTAGCTGGGAAGATACCTACAGGTTTAGGCAGTCCTGAAAACTTGGTGTGTAGAATCATGGCCTGAGAATAAGATTGGGTCCTTGGCACCAAAATTTGGATTTAGGCACACTGAATCACAGAGTAGATTTCTAATACTTCAGAACAAATTTTATTTGTTTGATTATTTTTCTCTGCTCTCAGATGTGCTATTCTAGGATCCAGGTTTCTTGTTGGTCTGTTTGAATGCTGTACCTATAGGCTGTTTGAGGACTGATTTTATTTTGAGGGGTTTAATCAGTCAGGACTTTTAGAGAGGAAAAGGCTACAGAACAAGATGAGAGTAATCTAATGGAGTTGTTTTTATGCCCAGTGATGCTAACTTCTTCTGAAAAAGAGCAAGTACAAGATATGAGAAAATTCATTAAATCAACGGAAAGGTTACAAAAATGAAGTCAGTTAAATGATGCAGAAACTTTGCATATACTGTTATCCCATTTCTTTCTCTGTGCCAACATTTTTTCCCAAAACACCAAATCCTCTCCTTAATTGTCTTCAAGGCTCCCTTTGACACATCAAGAAGACAGTTGTTTACAGTCACACACTGAGTCCATAGCAGACCTTGGAGTAGTAATTCGGCATCCTACCAGCTAGGCTACAGCCAAAAGCTACTAGGTCATGCCATTTCTTGATACTACAAGTATTATTTTATTGTACATCTTCTTAGTCACAAAGCTGTATGAAATGTTGAACATGGATTCTTTCACTTAGAAAATAATCTTTTAATATATTTTCCTAAGAGCAATCCTTTTTTGTATGACTGCACTTGATACTAGTAGTCCAGGCTTTTCAGGGAAATGGTTTCAATAATCAAACTATACCTAAATGAGAGGACTTTATTTAGAAAGAATTTGCATCTTTACTTAAAGAAATGCTTTAAATCAAAGACACCACTTTCCTCCATATTACAGATTTGAATCTGATTTGCACAATTAAAAATTGTAAAAAAAATTCTTCTTTTGGATTTGGAGAGGAAATATAAATGTGCGTCTAATGCAGTGAAAAGTACATAACATTACTCAGTTTGCATGGATATGAAAACTGAAATGTTGAGGCAAGAGGAAATTGTTTAGAAGCTTCCAAATTCCCTTCACTAAAGCTACAGCTTCCTCAAAATAAGATTTTGGTTTTCCATCATTAAATTAGAATGAATATGTATTTTCTCTTATCTGCAATAGTGCAACTACATGAAAGATGTGATTTTGGAAAAAGGGGGTAATTTGGTGTACCATTACTTGTTAAATATTGAGCACTGTCTGATCTGTATTTTAATTTTTATAATAAAGACTGCTAAGACTGTGTTGGCTATCAAACTGTTTTGTACAATGTAATTAAAAAGCTTAATATTTTGGCAATGTGAGAGAGAAGAGATAACTGAATGTACATCCATATAATGCATAATGGATATGCATTATAAGACATATATATCCCCCATTAAAACAAGGTCATTTCTATTAGAATTGCTTCCTTGGGCTCCAACAACAAGCTAACACATAAGTTACTGCCATTTTAAGAAAAAAATTAGAAAAGGGCAATTTAGCTAGCTCAGTAGGTGATATTCACAAAGAAAAGCAGTTTATAAGAGCTAGTCATTTGTATATGAGAGGTAGCTCATGTCCTCTTCTCAGCATTCAGTTCCATGTTTGAACATTTGAATCAAAAAAGGGAGGAAGTTCAGGCAGGGACACATAAATTCAAGTGGGAGTATTTAGAAAATAACTGCTTTTAAAATAAAATGTTTTATTAAAAGTATTTTGTCTTAAGAAAATTGAACTGTATATCTGACTTCTATATTAGCTGTCTATGCAAAAAGATCTCGGAAGAAAAACAAAACAATGAAATCACTACTGGTAAGTCCTTTATTTTTCAGACTAGTGCACTCTTTCGGTGCTAGGCAGTGAAGATAAACCATGTCTCTGTTACTGTTTTTATTACAGCTTTGGATTACAGATTTCTTTTCAATGACCTGTCAAAATTAACAGGCTCCTTACTGTTCACAGTTTATCAGGATGCCCCAGAGCTACTTCAGCAATGAAGAAAGCAAAGCTGTCTGGAGAACAAATGCTAACAATAAAGCAGCGGGCCAGTAATGGTAAATTTTTAATCATTAAGTTCTTAAATACTAATTCTCTGTAAACTAAAGTTACTGTTACTCTTTTGCCTTTTTCCCTACATGTATAAATCCACTCTATATAAATTGTGAATTCACTGTCAGTAGAAGTGAAACCAGGTCTTGTGCTCTGGAAACCTGAGCCAGGAGTAGAGCAGTCAGATTGAGTTATGTCTATATAAATCTAAAACTCTAAAATATTTCAAAGTAGAATACACTATTATAATTTGCTATATATATATATTATATATTATATATATATATAATATATATATATTTGTATATATATTATAATATATACATTTCATTCATCAAAGGGTGATAGTCTTATATTGTTACAGGATTCAGAAGAGAAAAAGGGCTTATTTCCAGAATGTCAATTCCTCCTGAGTTCCCTTGAATTCATTTAGACCTGTGGCTTTATAACCTTTGGCAGATGGAGATGGCTTTGTGCCATTTCAGCTCCAGTAAACTGCAATTCTTCCTGGGAACCTTGAGTTGCAGGGAAGATGATGAAGGTACCTTGGAGGAAAGTCAGGATAGTACCCTGGTAGTTGAAGTGCAGTAAAAGCAAAATGTAGTTCAAGTAAGTAATATGATAAAAACTTGTCTGGGAGGTGCCCAAGTCCTGAATTTTCTTGGAAAACTATGTAGTCACTTAGTCTGTGGCAGTGCATGCCTTCTTACCTGTTGGTGTTAACTGCATTTAGAGCCACAGAGCATTTGAACACAGTGCAGGAGGCACCTCAGCCCACATGGCCAGCACAGCTGGAGAAAGCAGTGGCTGTCTTTGTTCAAGAGTTTGTAACCAGGGAGCGAGAGATCTGGATGTTATTTTCTCTACAACCTGGGTAGTATTGAAAACTATAAGTATATGCCATGCCCAGGAAGAATGCCTTAAGGAGTAATATATGGATATTTTGGCTACTTGGACACGTGGCCTGCCTGAGCAACCCCGTGGACTTCTATGATGGGGTGACTACATCAGTGGACAAGGGAAGAGCTACAGATGTCACTTACCTGGACTTCTATAAAGCCACAGCCATGGTCTCCTACAACATCTTTCTCTCTGAATTGGATACAGATGGATTGGATGGGTGCAGTGTTAGGTGAATAAGGAATTGGTTGGATTGTCACATCCAGAGGGTGGTGGTCAATGGCCCAGAGTCCCGATGGACATTAGCGACAAGTGTTGTCCCTTAGGGGTCTGTACTGGGACCAGTGTTATTTAATATCTGCATTAACGACATAAACAAAGGGATCAGGTGCACCCTCAGCAAATTGGCAGATGACACCAAACTTGAGGTTTAACAAGACCAAATACAAGGAGCTGCACCTGGGTTGGGGCAAGCCCCAATATCAACACAGACTGGGATGAGCAGATCCAGAGCAGCCCTGCTGAGAAGGATTTGGGGGTGTGAGGGGTGAGAGGCTGGACATGACCCAGCCATGTGCCCTCATAGCCTGGAGAGCCAAACGTGCCCTGGGCTGCATCAGGGAGGGGATTCTGCCCCTCTGCTCTGCTGAGACCCCACCTGCAGAGCTGCATCAGCTCTGGGGTCCCCAGCACAGGAAGGACATGGACCTGTTGGAGTGAGTCCAGAGGAGGCCACCAAGATGACCAGAGGGATGGAGCATCTCTCCTACAAGGAAAGGCTGAGATATTTGGGATTGTTTAGCCTGAAAAAGAGAAGACTTTGAGGTCACCCAGTTGCAGCCTTCCAGTACCTGAAGGGATCTTGCAACAGAGGAGAGGGACTTTTTACAAGGGCACGTAGTGACAGGACAAAGGGGAAAGGGCTTCAAACTGCAAGAGAGTAGGTTTAGATTGGATATTAGGAAAATACTCCTTACTGTGAGAGAGATGAGGCACTGGAATAGGTTGTTCAGAGAAGCTGTGGATGCCTCCACCCTGGAAGTGTTTCAGGCCAGGCTGGATGGGGCCGTGAAAAACATGGTCTAGTCTTCCCTGGTCTGGGAAGATGTTCCAGCCAATGGCAGAGGGGTTGAAACTAGATAATCCTCAAGGTCCATTCCAACCCAAGCCATTATATAATTCAATGACATCTTTCCTATCAGAGTCAGGCACTGTGGGGAAAGGTATGAAAGATTCACACCAGCAGAAGAAGGAGAGCGGGACCACCAGTTTCTCTGACTTTAGGTGTTCACACTTTGACTTGAAAAAAGACAGATCTATCTGTCTCATCCCAGGATTATTTTATGCTTTGTTACATTATTTATAAAGATAAATAAATTAAACTGTTACAGTTTATTCCTGTCTGAATTCTTAGAAATGCAGTTAACTTTAAAGTTCTGTTGCTTTTAATATTTATTTCAAAAAATGTGAGAAAGCACTTCCATTTTAAAATTACTCTATATATCGTTATTTAATAACACCCTTCTGAACCCTTCTGAACCATTCTGAGCCATCGTCCAACATTAAAAACAACTGCAGAATCACAGTATTTCCCAGTACATCAACAAAATTTCTCTTTGTTGAGAAAAAAAATTCTGAATTAGTTACAGCTTCTCTTGATAATGCTTAATATGAAGAGATTACTATGTTAAGATTTTTTACTTTCCTCCAGAAGATCTGTAAGTGGACACACTCTTTAAATAAATTACATATGACAGTGGAGTGAAATTTGTTGCTGCAGGTACATTTCTTATAATATGAAGGTCCTTTTGATCCTCCAGGTATTTTCAGCATTTTCACTGGAGAATTACTGCAATTTTAAAAGTAACAGTAGTTGAAAATATTTCTTTTTAACTGCAGAATAAAAGTTTGAAGAATGCTTCCTTTTTTTTGCTTGAAATAAATTGATTTTTAAATATGGAAATAATTAACTGAACTCTGATTTAAATGTTAATTAACACCCCTTTTATTTTTATGTCACACAGGTATAGAAAATGATGAAGAAATTAAACAGTTAGATGAAGAAATCAAAGAACTAAATGAATCCAACTCCCAGATGGAAGCTGATATGATTAAACTCAGAACTCAGGTAACAGTTTTATGAAGCCCTAAATTCAAGCTGCTTTTTCTACATGACTGATTAAAAAATATAGGACATTTATTGTTTCCTTATATATTAAGATATCTATGCATAATTTGCTATTTATAAAATCTGAAGACAGTGCTCATTATGCAATTTTCAAATCAGTTATCAACAGTAAAAAAAACCAAAAAGAATTCAGCAAAAGCATTCTTTAAAATAATGGCAAAACATGACCTGTCATGGTCAGCTTGGTATTTCCCCTTGATAAGGCTGTGCCTTTCTGATAGTTCTTAAAATATTGTGTGATGACATGGTCGTTAACATAAGTTACAACGTGAAGGAGCCCAGATGAGCAACATGGCTTTTGTCATGTCTTAAAGAGGAAATTTAGACAGAGAAGTGAGTATCATGTGATACACTAAATGCAGCCCTTGGCAGCAGTAGTCGTTCCAGAGATCCTGATTAATTCTTTTTTCATTCGTATAAATTTGTCGGGGGAAAAAAAGCAGAAAACCTAACATTAGACTATTAACTAAAATCCTATTATTCAGTAGTCCTAAAACTGGATGGAAAAAGCAAAAGAAGAAAATCAATTGAATTCCCCTTGAATTTTTCAGCATCCAGTATAGATTCTGGTGCTTGTCTCTTCACATGATTTGAGCACAGACACCAAGAGTGAAGTTCACCACAGTCACCATTTAGTCTTTAGTCCCATGATGATAGTCACTCAGTTGATCTCAATGGAAACAGAGTAAACCACTCCTTGTTACTTTGTCTGCAGCTTGTGGAGATGGGCACCATGTCCATTCTCCTTCTCCTCTTGTATAGTCATAAAGGCAGGATCTACTTCTTCAACTTGGGTTTTATTTGATTTCTAAACCTTAGCCAGATTGATACTGAAACCTAATCTCTTCTACTTTATACCTGCATTCAGAATTCCACTGTCATTATTCAGCTTTCATAGGATTTTGTTCAAGGTTTACAGTTTCCTGATGTGACCAAATATAACTGTAGGGTAATGAGGAGAAAATCTGCAATAACGTAAAGCAAGAAGAATAATCAACTGCAGCATAATCACATACATTTACTCTTGAGAAATTTGGCCATAAATTTTGAATCTGGCAGCTTCCAATTGCCTTATCTTTTCTTCTGCTTAATACACTGTATTAAGCTATTTACATACAGACTGATATGGCTGAGTTTTAAAAAATGTGAAGCAGTTTGGCTGTTACATGTACATTAGGTAAATGCTGCAGTTGTCAGTAATTTACTGCACTTTTAATTTTATATTTGGCCAGATGGATTGAAAAATAAAACCATGGTAACACTATCACAGGCATAAACATGTATTGAGTTTCAGAGATTTATCTAGGAATTTCATATCAAGCTTTGATCTGAGTACAAAAGCCATACTTTAGTGGTCTCAGTTCCAGCTTTCATTCTTCAGACTAGTGCCATTGCATATTCTTAAAAGTCATATTAGGCACTTATGGGACCTTATGAATGTTCTTGGTAAGAGAAAGCTCAGCTGGTGATTTTACCAATAAGTTAAAAGGATATTTTTCACACTTCAGTGCAGCAGATTTAGAAAAAGGGTAGGTTAAAATGATCAATGGGATTTTAAAAAGAAGAGCTACAAGAGACCATGAAAACATTATTTTGTCTACCAGTCACCTTTACTTCCTAAGATCTTCCTAAGCTAAAGCTGACAGGTGCTTGTCTAACCTGTTCTTTACTTCCCATACTAGAAATTCCAAAATCTCTGGGTAGTCTGGTCTAATACTTATCTGTTCTTATCCAGCTAGTTACTAAGGCCTTGCAGAGAATCCCAACTGAGTTAAACTTCACAAAAAAATTCAGAGGCCTTAGTTTTGAATTCATGCACTCTCCTGAAGATAAGCAATTTACATTTACAACACAGGGAGTTACATCATAGTCATTATCAAACTATTAAGAGGATCAAAGTCAACAGTGCCCTTTATTTGCAACAGTGAAATTATACTGGGCATAACAAAATGTTTGTTGATAAACCTTTAGAAAATCATTGTGCAACTCAGATTTCAGTAAAATTTGACAGATGGGAAATATGCAATGGGAAAATAGTGGAAGTTATGTGAACACCAGAAGTAGCAACAGTCTTGTTTGATACAGATTTGCAGCCCATATGATTGTAAGTGCCAGTGAAAGTTTTTCATATGACAGGAACAGGAAATGCTTCCATGTAGAATTTTTCAATTTAATAAAGTGAAAATCAGCCCTTTTTCTTAGGTGGAGCACTTATAAGATTCTCCTTTACTCAGCTGCCTTTTTACTTAAGACTTTGAAGAAAGTATTTTTAATCTAAAATCTTCTAGTAAATTTGTTAAAATTTAACATGCAAATATGAGAGGAGCAGAAACACATAAAGGGGAGAGGGGAAGAAAAAATCTGCAAATAATTGTGTGTTTCATACAAGAAACAGATTATCCTATTTTCAGAATACATACAAGTAAACATTTCTTAGTTTTAGAGTAAAATGTGAGGAGGGGAATTTCAGTCTTTGAGTGAACAAATACAATAATTAAATTAAAAACAGATGAACTTACAGATGAATATTAAGTGAAGTGGTGAGATATGCTGATCATCTGCCACTGTATTTGCAGAATTCAGCATCTCATGAAAAAAAGCAAAAATGATGGTTCAAATTGCAATGCTTAGCTAGACAGAAAATCTGCAGAATGTCAGCTCCAGCTAAAGTTAGTGAGGTGGCTGCAGTATGCCATACTGAACTGCGCCTTCATTGGCATCAGACTCATTCTGGTCTGTAATATTAAAAAAAAAATAGGATAGGTATTGGAGTATGATTTGACTAAGAAGCAACTATGAAAGATGTTTTGCATTTGGATACAGCATTTCTCTCCACTATAAACAAGCTGAAAGAAAAATAAGAGAGGAGGATCAGGTGTCAAGGTTCAAAGATGAAGAAAGTATTTTTTCCTTACTAATATATTTTGTGCAAATTAGCTCAGAATCAATTAATTGTTACAAAACCAAGTCCCCACAATACTGGCAACTTGGATTAACTGCAATTTGCACCTGTAGTCAAAGCAAGAGATACTTGGAAACTGTTTATGTAGACACATCACTTTTCAAAATTACTTCTATCAACTAATGGGCTGCATTTCCATAAGGAGACTAAAAGTTTAGGTCCAAAATAAAATGTGATACCTCTAACTACCTGCCTGTGCCACCAGTTTTCAAACATTTACTCACCGAAGGTCAAGTTGATGTGCGCTTAAGAACCTTTACCCTTCTGCCTGTTACTACTGCACAAACCTCTGACCTTCCCATCAGCATTTCAATTGTATCAATTCTTTCCACAGCTCACTCTCTAGGCCAGTATAGAAATGGATAAACCTCATTTTGAGAATTCAAAACCTTGTGTTCTTTGGCATTTTTTCCACTTCACTGGCTTCTTTTTTCTTGTCAATGCATATTTTAACCTACACACATACAGAGCACACTGTACACTCTGTAATAGATGTTAACAGTTATCACCCCATGTGGAAAGTACATACAAGGCTACAGCGGAAAGTATAGACAGATGTGAATGAGCTCTGCATGTGCTCTTGATGAGTTGGACATAAGCCAGTGCTCATCTGAAATCCTTATAACTCCATTAGCACAATGCTCTTTCTCTCAGCAATGCTTTTAGCTCAAGCAGGGCACCATGCAAGGTCAGAGCTAACGTGTCTGGTCACCTGGAAACACAGGCAGAACACAGTCTCAGTTGTTTTCACTTGTACATGAAGCAATGCCACAGGCCTATGCTCAAATATTCTTCACTTTCTTCAGTTTTACAACTCACTGTATGTATTGGAAATCTTTCTGACTTTGTACATACATTGAAATAACATGCAGTTTTTCAGCTTTCAAAATCAGCCCTGTGAGTTTGCACAGAATCATATTATACTTACAAAGAGCTAAACATTGGCAGCAAGGAGCTGTGCATGCTTAATTAACAAGATATATGTGTAGCTGAAAATATAAGAAAAGCGTGACTTACTGCAGAATGCCCCTAAGACTGGCTTCTAGGAGTTTAACTGCATGGGTGAACTTGCAGAACTAAGGTCCTTAATGCCTTTCAACTATACAAAGCTCTAAAGGAGTGGAATCAAATCCAAGTTCATTCACTCACTATTACCAGTATTGAAAAGACAAGCTGTTAAAGTTAT